>NC_052962.1:15908550-16110331 GCF_013358895.1 Oreochromis aureus
GTATCCAGTTACGGAAGCAACACATTAACAAGAGAATTCTGAGTAAAACCAAAGTTACTTTCCCTAGTAACTAGTTACTTTGAAAGTAACGAGTAACTTGAAGTAACTGAGTTACTTTTTTAGAGAAGTAACTAGTAATGTAACTAAGTTACTAATTTAAAGTAACTTACCCAACACTGCTGGTCAGTACTTGGATGGGAGACCGCCTGGGAATACCAGGTGCTGTAAGCTTTTTTTTGTCACACAAACTGCAGGGGGCGCTGCTGCACGTCTTCAGTGGACGTGGAGTATTTTGCTTCCTGGTCAATCATTTAAGTTCAAGGTCCTTTAAAATTTATATTCTTTACATTCAATCGTTTTAATATAAACCATAAAATATTTATGTAAAAAATTATGTTATCTTAATTTTTCTTGCCTTGAGTTTTGAGTTGATATTTGTGTTTCATTTCCACTGGTTTTCATAGGACTCGAATACGATAGTGGCAGGTGTTGTGTGGGCCACATGTGGCCCCAATTGTTACACCATCTGGCTCATAGATATTGGAACTGGGGCTGAGTGGAGGCAGCCAGACTCACAATGAGTCCGTGCCAGAAGAGCAATGCAGATACAGAGAATGATAGGGCCACACATTCATGGTGCCCTTCTTACTGTGCATTAAAAACAAACAAACAAAAAAAACGGAGCAGCCGGTTTAGATTCACACAGTTGACCTCATGCAAGAACCGCCTGGAAAGGGATTTATTCTTAGAACATGAATAAAGATGTTCCATTCATTGGTTTTATTTATTATTTGGAGTGGTCCTTTCTTTTAATGCATATTGTGCTCTGATACTTTAATTAAAATAAGTAAATAAAACAATCCTGACTGAGCTGATGTGATATGTTTTGTTGTGTTGCTTGTTTTACTGGCACATAATCATCTTCACAGACAGAGTTGATAGTGTAGTCATCTTGTTTCTGTCTACAGATATCTGAATCAGGGCTTCTTCCCCTCTGAAGTGAACTTCTCTTACTCTCTGGTAACAGTTCAGCAAAACTGGACAGGATACGAAAATACTGGAATGAAAACATCAAGTGACAACACAGCAGAAAACCTTTTTCAAACATTTTTATTAATTAATGCAACTTACAGTCAAGCCAAAGAGCGAACTATATTAAGTGATACGTATTCACATTATGTCCTAACAGGGTTTACAGCATATCTTGTGTTCTGTAAGCATAATTGTTACAAAAAAAAAAAAAAAAAAAAAAAAAAAAAGAAAACGTAAAAGAGAAATCAAAGCTTACAATATCAAGAACAAGGAGCTTAGCAGTGGATTTGAAACATATGAAATGAGCAAAAGACCCTCACCAGAACAGGAATGACAGCAAATTCAGTTTTGGCATGTTGTGGTTTAAATAAGGGAGTAAAAGAGATAGAGAAACTAAAATATATGCAAAATATAAGTGAGCTCAAAATGACAGGAGGAAAGGGAGGTTTGAATTCACGCGGCTTTGCAGGGCTGTCTCTGCCAAGAGACTTTGGTCACTTTGCTTCTCCGTCATGGCTTATAATTATAAGAAAGAAAAAAAAAAAAAAGGAGTGTCCTGGTATTAGTTCTGAGTTAATTTTGTATCAATTTTGTAAGTCCGCAGATGATTGTCTTCTGTCAGAAAACAACAACAAAAAAAGTTTTGTAGTCAACTGCAACTCCAGGACCGACTGTACATTCTCAGGAGGTAGATAACATGAAGTCTTAAAGAAAGCGTGTCTAAATGGGAATCGAGCTCTTTGTCAAGTCTGTGAAACTGTAGTGCATAATTTGTTTAAGGCCAAATAGGAACCTCACTTGTAGATCTAAGGCTATTTTAAGACAAAAGGGTGTCAGGGTGGAGGGAAGTGCACGGGAGGGGATGGAGTTGTGGAGGACAGGGTGAGCAGATACAGCCCTTACATGTCAGTGCCTGAGTCAACAGTCGCGCTTTACCACAGCTGCTCGATGCACGTCAACCCTTGGTTAACTGAACCCAATCTCTCTTTTTTTCCTTTTTTTGGCTACATACATGCAGGAAAGATGCAAAAAAAAAAAAATTAGAAAAGGACACAGAAATGAGACTAGAAATATTCTGATCGACATTATGACTTGCATAAATGACACGTTATTTGGCCACATGGTATAACATGTTACAAGAAGAGCTATCAGCGTGGGCACAGCCTGAAGTGACATTCAAACCTCCCTAGAGGGGAAAATTATGTTACTGGACAATATGAAGCACACTAAAAAAACAAAACAAAAAAAAGGTCAATGCAGCATATATCAGGCTTATGAGGTACTTCATGAATATATAGATATATCAACGTTTTTAGAAAAGCTCCTCCGAGTCATATTATTCCTTATAATTCCTATTGATAGCATAAAATACCTCGTCAGTTTTATTCTTATTTTCAGCCCAATCTCAGATGGGCCTCCTTTCTTTTTTTTCTTTTTCTTGAGACCGCTTTGAAAGTGCAAAACACAAATACTGATCGTTCTATGCAGCATCTACACACGAGGTTGCATGGTAGTTAAAACTTTTTTTTCTTTTTTACTTTTTATGCGGCATGACAGATTTTAGTCAAAACTTTATTTTGAAAGGACTCACAAAACCCAATGCAGAGACAGAGAGAGAGGGAGAGAGAGAGACAGAGACAGAGAGAGAGAGAGAGATCCGACAAAAGGCACACGTCGAACCACGAGCGCACGCTGGATGTCTTCAGTTTGGACTAAATCGCTACGACCTTTACTCAACAACCACACACGACCTCACGTGTGCCTTACGTCGAATTTCAATGGTTTTTCTTTGTGTGAAGTGTATTCAGACGTGGATTTTCCCTTTGTTAATGTGACATGCAAAACTACACATTTCTCCCTACGAGAAAAAAAAAAGAAAAAAAAAAAAAAAAAAAATGGCATTGAGTGTGGCGAGTACCAGATGGGGAAATCCACCCTGGATTTTATTGCAGTTAGGGTTGAAAAAACATGTAGGCATTTGATAACAGCGTGGCTCTGTTCACTATGAAGCCTTGATATTTCTAAACTTGCTGGCAAAACAAAAACTGAAAAAGAAGCTGGTTCCATAAATTGAGACTAAGTTTGTCTGATCTCACAGGCATTTGTCCTGCCAACTAAAAGCCTGCCCAAAGTGGACAGACTGGTTAAAAGAAAGAAAAAGAAAAAGAAAAAGAAAAAAAAAGACCCAAAACACCAACAATCTGCAGCCCACGCTCAGGAAATTTATTGCTGTGCATACATCTTTCCGCAAACCTTCGTCGTCACTACAAACACCTTTTTAAAATCAACAGGTTTTGCTGGATTATCTACATGTCATGAATTAGCAATTACGATGGCACCTTTTAAAAAAAATCCAGACATCTTTTACAGTTAGCATTACACGTGAACGAGTCCTAGATTGTGCTTGGCTGTCTTCATCGACTCACATTACAAACAATGAGACTCCCGATAGTAAAAAATTTGGTCCGGTAAAATGTAACCAACTAAAGCAACCAACCAGTCCATGCAGGATTACTTATTAAGGGTGAAAACCCACCAAAACAGACAGTGCTTTTACGTGATATTGGCTTTCATTGGTTTGGTCACTACAATTTCTTCATTTTGTTGTCACTCATAAATTAGGGATAATATTAGCTAGCACCCGACACTGCTCTGAGGTAGTTTTATCCAAGTCGGTAAATAAAAAGCCAAGTCGTTCACAAGACTGAAAATGCTTGGAAAAATACAAATAAAAAATACCCACAAGTCTTGCATGATTGGATTCAAATAGTTCAGCTGAATGGCAATGGCTTGGTTAAGTTCTGTAACAGCTCTCCTCAGTCTCGATCTGATTTACTACGTCATCCAGTCTAACCCTGAATATCCACCTGGATGCAGATGTGTCACCTGTCAATGCCACAGCTGCCAGATTACTGTGTGCTTTTCTGCACCCTGCTGGTTGCCAGAGGAGCTCTTAGAAGTTCACTTGTGAATGCACAGAAATAGCTATATTCAATTACAATTTATAGACAAGAGATTAGGATAAAATGGCATCCTGCAGGCAATGATTTAAAAAAGTGCAGTTCGAGCATACCAAACCATCTGCTTGACATTAAAATATTCAGTGGATAAGGAAAATTCAAGTGCTAACAAAATGACTGGGATTGATCCTTTTATGATCAAGACATTTTCCTGGCCATTTTTCCACTAGATGTTTAATTAGAAACAAAGTAGTAGAACCAACACTGTAATCTTGCACTCCCGTTTCTTTGGCTTCAGTCACACGGATCTAGAGACTGGTTGGCGATCCCTGGAAACCTCAAGTGGCCAGGGAAAAATGTCTATTCCCAACTAGGTGTTAAGTGGTTGCTGGAAGTTGCTGGCTGTCACAAAAAACCTTCTAGTGAATAGTTTGGTTGCCTATATTTTGCATGGAACATCCCAACTTGTCTGCAAACACTTGCCAATTAACCACAGAGTGGTAGTGAAACTGTGAAAAGTGCGATGCAAAACAAAAACTGTCATAGTAAAAGTGAAATCTTAGCTGAAACCAACACGTTTCCAAAGTCACATCTTTTACTCTGACGGCAAACCATGACTATTTCCAGTTTGTGTCACACTTTTCACAGTTTCACTACTGCTCAGTGGTGGTTGCTAAGTGTTTGCAGACAAGTTGGCATCTCCCATGCAAACTAGAAGCAACCATGGAAATGTGCTAGCAACCAAAACAACTGCAAGGAGAATTCTGGCTTAGCGCTGTATACCCCTTTGCAGCCAATTTGACGTAGTGACCGCAAAAAAACAAAAAACACTTCCAGCAGCCACATTGAAAAATGGTTGCCAGGCAGTCCTCAACTGGTCTCTACGCCTGTGTGACTAATGTCTTAAACACATCCAAGGTAAAGTGAATGAAACAGCTGCATCCAATGGAATTGAAAAGGTCTTTCCTTGTTGGTGCACCACTGGAATTTATACTAATTGTTGACACTTGTAGCTAAAACAAGAATACAGGCAAACTTTATGGATACCAAACTGGCATCACATGGTTACAGGTAATTGAGTGGACATTGGCGTAACTGTCAGAGACAAAGTGATGCTTATTTAGAAAAAAAAAAACTATGTCAAACAGGAGCGGGATGTTATGTATATGCCACGTATATCATAAAAGGTCAGTTATAGATCTACAAAAAAACAAACAAACAAACAAACAAAAAAACCCAGCTGCGTAGCAATACAAATGAGGAACAGAAGCAACACTTAAAACAAAAAGCTTCTCTGCATTTATGTGGCACTGCACTAATTAATGTAATAATTCAGGGACGATTTTACAAGACAGCTCTGTAGAGGCTGGACAGGAATACGAGACCCGAGGGCTTAAGCATAAGTTTAAAATCCAACAGCAAACAAGATCACACACCTACGCAAACCACCTAATATACACACAAAGCGCTTATGTTTTAGCACCTCACACAAGTATGATGCCAGGACTCAAAGGATGGCTACTCTTTGCACCAGTGTGAAACACATGTCTCCTAAAAGTACAGTAGCCAACATCCAGAGAAAGACAGCACAACTGTAGAATTACTACTTTCATGTTAATCAGAATGAATAAAAATAAAAAGATTATATGGTCTGTGACATGGGCAATATTTAAATGACTGAGAAGAAGAAAACAATACTTTCTGGAATTAATAAAGCCTATAAATAAAGGGAAGAAAACAGAAAGAAAAGGCTGTACATAAGATGCAAAGATGAGTATAAATGTACTGGATGGATAGCCTATACAACATTACAAACCACGCAGGTTCAAATTACATTCATTTTTAATATATGGAGCTAGGAAAATAGGATCTACTCTACAAGAGATTTCTTTATAACAGCAAGATTTTCTCCACAAGAGACAGATAAGCGGCAGAAAGAGGAGACATTACTATACAGAGGGTAATGGTATGGAATTAATTCATGTAATGGGGACTGCTTCATTAGAAAGCTGGCTTTTATTTTGTACTCCATGACCATTAAAAAAAAAAAAGAAAATAAATTAAAAAGAATACTATTAATAAAAACAAAAAACAAACAAAAAAAATGCAAAGGCTGATGGTTATCATTTGGAGAAATGTTATCATTACCTCTTAAAAACTAAAGACCCACTATTATGAAAAATAATTCGCTGATTAAAATAGCTTATGATATGCCATTTAGTTTACAAAAAAGCTATTTCTAAAACCTGCTTTATCCGCGTTTTGGCCACTCCGAAAGATACTGGGAAAACAGCCAAAGTGAGGTGAATGTGTGCATTTAATTACCTTGTCTGAGAATGTTTTTAGGGGCAGCACTACAGCTGTTCTGAAAGCCTCACTGCTGCATTTCACTTGAAGAGCATTGCCACATTCATCCAGGCTACAAGTATTGGTCTGCTGAACATTCTTGACTGAGCTCATACTGTATTTCACTGTTCTTGTAACAGTGACAATAAAGTATTCTGTTATATTGTGACGAAGATGATTTATGTGAAAAAGGAAAAGCCTCTTCCGAGTCGTGATATGTGTAGTTTGTAGCGATTTTGGACAAAAAGAGGCCTTACTAAATACAATTTAATGTGCACATGGCTGTCTTCAGTGACAGCCGTGTCAAACCTTAATACTCAAACACTGTGGCATTGATGCTCCGGCTACAAACCCCCCAAAATCTCCTGCCTATGATTGGCGACACTTGTTGACTGTGCATCTTTTATTTTGAAAAGCCACCAAAATCCAAAACTCAAGGCTGCCAGCCTGCCCCCTGATAAACACTCTCAATACATGACTAGCTCTAAGTCCTTTGTTTAGTGCAAAGAAAAACAAAACAAAACAAAACACATTGTCGAATATTGTTTGTTAAGTGTAGGGAGAAAAAAGCCATTTTGACCAGGTTTTATAAGGTGCTGGTGTAGGTAATGTAAAACGTAAAGAAGCAGAAACAAGTTCAAAGTCATCTCTTTAAAAAAAAAAAGACAGCTTAAAGTTTCAAGCCAGTCAGTTTCTGATGTTTGTGCTGTTACAGGAAAAAAATGATTCAATCTGTCAACAATACATGAGGGTTATCTTCTAGAGAATGACTTCCAACTATTACACTATATTCTGACGCGTCCCTTTGAGGAACAGTCTAAGAACTGAACATTCGAGTAAGTGAAGATAGCTGTGGTCGCGTTACAAAGGCCTGCAATCACACAAGAACAAAGACATTCACATTTCCAAGTACAGAGCCAAAGATGGGCTTCTCCTGATTAATTCATCTGTTCTGATCCACCTACTCTGATCGAGATGACTGGATCAAAACAAACCTAAAGCTTAAATAAAGGACTTAAATGCATGATTGTACATAGAAATAAATGCTCTGGAGTGAAATTCGACATAAATTTTCGGCTGTGTCATTTTCACACAGACATCAACAAGCATTACGTGATAGTTCTCAGGCTCTATCAATCTATCCGCGGGCAGTCTTTTCTAGATTACTTCCCCGGTCTGACACACAGCACCAACTGGGTACATTTACTTTGTACCTTGTACTTTTGAATAATGAAATAAAATTATCAGACCAAATATGGGTGACATATTTGATGGTATGCTGCTCAACTGAAAAGCAAAGGAGTTATTATTCTATATAGAAATTAAAAAAAAAAATGCTGCTTCTTATTGGTGCATAGAATAAAAGGAAAGAAAGCAGGGAAATCTGTGTGTAGGTACAAACACAGTTCAAGAATTTGGTCGTACAGCTCAACACTCAAAACACACATTCTCTCATTAGTTTGAGCAAAACTATGAGGGTGAAAAATTAAAAAAATAAATCGCATAACTACATAAACTGAGAAAGCACGTTCACCATCACGCACAGCAAACATTTAAAACCTCTTCTGTCAAGATGCAAGACTCAAACAGCGCCAATTAGATAGATTGCAGAGGTAATTATACAGAAATGGCCAGCAGTGTGATGTTACCATAACACTTAAAACAGGTAACAAGAGGTAGTACACGCGGCCATTTCCACACAATTACACCGGCGTCACACGAAACGGCCGAGCCTCTCGCTTTAGTTGATTATCTATAAAAGTCACACCATTGCTATCAAAAGTGCATCCAAATTTACATGTTGTGAGACCAGCACCGATAAGAACAATATTGACATCATAACAGTAAATATCAAGTACAGATTTTTCAGAATGCCCCACAAACACAGTCAGTCGGATTTCTAGTTGCTTTTACAGGTCATGAGTACAAAGGGAACCATAGAGAGGTCATCAAAGGGAGAGAAAATATTCTAAACATTATGACGCTTACTTGTTTTTTTGTTTTTTAGCATGCAATTACGGAGCCTTGTGGACCAGTCCAGTGAGGATTTAAGGTGTTTTACAGTGAAAACATCTAGCACCTAGAATCGAGATGTCCTTTTGTGCTTTCATATAATTATATATATATATATATATATATATTTCTTTTTTTAATATTCATCATGTAAAAGTTCATAATCTTGTTTGGCTAGGAAAGACTGTGTTACAAAGGATACACCCAATTTATAGGCTATAAAATCTACAATGTTACAAATGACCACATAAATACTTCATCCTATTAGAAAGGTATGAAGACGTTGATAAGCACTAAGAAACGCTACTAAATGCAATATGCTAAAAACAACATAAAAAGCCCTGATTATCTACCTCTAGAAATGACTCCAATTCATGTCAGATACCCACTGCTAAATCTCTTGGTTAAAAATGATGCATAGTTAGAAAAGATAAACTACTCGCCTCCACTCAAGACTACGTCAACATTCGCCTGCTTATAGCATTAGTAAAACTTAGGTGGGATGTTATTATATAATAATGTTATTAGTAAGACATGACAGTCTTAAAAGGCCATATATATTTGCATTTATCTGCATACAAAGACAATATTAATTTAGACAATTTTTTTTAACATGTGGGCCAGTTTTTAAAAAAAGAAAAAAAACAAAGAAAATCTATAATCTTTCAGCAGCTTCCACTGAAGGCTTATTCAAAATATACCTTATTACCAACATTACTAAATAGTATAAAGACTCACAAAAAAGTCATTTGCATAAAACCCAAGCTTTTGTGCGATGACAGCCCCTAGTTCTTGGAGCAAACACTACGTTAAAGAGGTTTTAAGGAATTTCAATCAGTTAAACTCTAAAATGTTGCAGCTTTGACTCCACTGTACCGAATGCCTGGTTACTGACAAGCCACACAAATGACACAGCAGAATACATCATCCTGTGCTATATACATTAAAAAAATAGAAGTAGGGTTGATGTGTATAAAGGAAGAAATAAACAATAATCACAAATGCCTAAAATGTCTAAAACATGAGCCAGCTACATGCATATCCATTGGAGAAATTATTCAAATTTTAAAAAGTCTGTAAAAACAGATGGGAATCACACAGATTTTAACACGTTCCCCACTATGGTGAGTTCCTAATCAAGTGTCTTTTGTCAACATGGCTCAGAATACATTAGAAATGTGTCCTTACTGGGAACCAGTCCCAATATATTACATCTCAGGTCACTGGTTTGTCAGTTCAGACTTAACAGTGGGGCAAAGGAGGAAAAAAACATGTTTGCCCCCCGGCCCCCCAAATTTCTAAATACAAAAAGAGCTTCATTAAAACTAAACAAAAATAAATTAAAAAGTGTTGATTCAGGGGTTACACAAATCTGATGTCAAGATCATTAACTGTCAACAGAGTTGGCATAATAAGATCATCAGTGTCAAGAGGACAAATACTGGAAGAAAAATTCATAGTTTTACATAGAAGTGGCAAAAAAAAGAAAAAAGAAAGAAGATACTCTTAAATGGCACTTTTCATCACATAGTGCCCTATGTGGGGGGAAAAAAAACACAAACAACCCTCAACATATATATATATAAGTACTTTTGTCCTGATTGAAGCTCTCATCCTGGTCAGTGCACTTTGCTTTGATAGGCTGATAAATAATATCTGCGGGGAGGTCTAAATCATTAGGCATATAACAGTTAATGGACCCCCACATCTTTTGATTTTTGCCTTCTCCCGTCAAGCACCAAGAGCCTAATAACAAAACAAAAGGAGAAGGAGGGCGACTGGCTTCTTCTAAATGTGAAACCACCCCACTGTATACTGTTACCTCCTGCAAGGAAAAAAAAGGAAAAAAAGAAAGAAAATTCTTCTATTAACGTACTACCTCTGCCTTGTCTTTTCGTAATTTTCACCCTTTTTTTTTTTTTTTTTTTTAAACGGATAACAAGTACAAATACAACTAATGCACGACATGTAAATAAAGCCTCTTCCACCTCAATCCTCAAGAAAGAATGACTCTTTTGCATGTTACAGTCTAATTGCTGGAATGGTTTTGGTGGGTTTAAGTACAATTGTAGACATTTGGGTTACTGACATGTTTGTCTGGTAGGGAGATCACAATGTGAAACCACTGTAATGTTATCTACAGCTGACAGTGAGACAGCGGAGGGTAGTGCGTTCCATCAGTGATGTCTCACCCACGCCTTCCTGGGAGTTGGGTGCTCTCAGGCAAAGTACATGGTGCGCAAGGTGTCCTGGTGGACCTGAACAGCTTTGGCCAAGGCCTGGTGGTCACGTCCATTGCTTTGACCTGATGTGTGACTGCCCTCGGCACTGAAAGAGAAAAAAAGTTGCAGAACTGTACGTTTTTCCAACAAGGAGACAAACGTCTGCAAACTAAGAGATTTTAATCTCTTCACCTGTCATGCTCTTTATCCACCAAGTGATAGCGAGCCCGGAAAGCCACCAAATGGGCATAGTAAGCTGGTGCTGGGATGGACACTGACCGGGTGCAGCGCACGTAAGTGTGACAAAGCTGGTAGGTAAGGACTTGCAGTTCATCTGATGAGAAGTGGTTGTCGTCCCAGAGCACGTGATAGTGAGACGGCCTGCTGGTTCCCTGTCCGGAAGTAAAGTGGATGTCAGGTATATTTGGGTTGTTTTTGACTCACAATCTACTTTCATTAGAAAAGTGGAAGACACCTTTATCAATACATCTTATCCAACTTGGCTTTTACCTGAATGCCAGCATGACTGCAAAGGTAGAAGTCAAATTCTGATGGGTGAGTTATTTTGGTGTCCACTGTGGTGCCTGCAGGAATGTTGCCGCTCTTCCCAACCTATAAAAAATATCCACAGAAATGCTTGTTAAGCTGGAATTGTTTACGTGGATGCTGACCCAACAAGCCAACATTACTTTGAAACCTCCCGAGCTGGTGAATATAAAAGAAATTTGTTTTTACAAACGACAATAAAAAAAATAAATAAAAAGAAACAAGAGTTTACGAAAGTGCTCAACTATGAAAATAGCCAAACCATGAAACACAACAAGAAAATCCCCACAGTGACTAAAGAAAAGAAAAACAAGAATAGAGTTGCAGCACGATAAGAGATAAAGTCAAAGGTGCCACACTCTACTTGCAGCCACCACAAAGGTTTAGATCACCTCTATTTTTATGCCTGGATCGTGGAACATCCAAGAGCATCTGGTTGGTTGGTTGGCTTTAAGCTCTAACCTGATTATGATAAAGCAAGAGTTCAGCTAATTAATGTGACGCCAGTCCATTTAAAACCTTGAAGGATCATAAACATTTTAATAGACAAGAAGCCAGTGTGTCAGGTTTTATTATCCCAGTTATTGTTTTTTAGTTTTTGTTATAAGACGAGTTGTTGCATTTCATAGCGACTGCATATGATGATGGGATACTCAAAAATCTTTGAAACTAAATCTGAAGCGTTATTAGGGATCCTGGTGAGAGGATATTACATCACTCTATTCCTAAACTTGTATGCAGTCAGTTAATTAAAATAAATAATTGACACAGATCATTCATAAATTCCCAGCACTAGCAATGACAGTACTAACCCTCTCATTTCTGTCCATACAGAACAGTCTCGTATGGTGTCTCTTCTGAACGACCACAAAGGTAATACCAGGCTGGTAGTCCTTCTCTAGTTTGATGCAGGCCTCCCGGATTGCCAGCAGCTCATGCTGAAGAACCTGCACGTAACAAAGTCGTAAGATCTTAAAGATTACCCGTAAAACAATATATGTAAAACAAAAGCATGATTAACATTTAACAGCAACTTCTGCCAGCTCAATTAATTTCCCACAACAGCACAAGTGCATAAGGAAAATCAACCACTTTTCCTGTTTGTTATAGTTTATTCTGTGTAGTCCTGGATATATGGATCACCTGGTTGAATTGGCCCTCAGAGATGCCATCCCGATAGTAGATGATTCTGGTGGGCTTGAAGCGGGTGGACTTGTAGAACTGGATCAGCAGCTCCCTCACCATGGTAGCCAGGTCCTGAATGATTTCCTGGCGGTGCTGCTGCACCCGTACTGTGGCACAGTACCGGCTGGGATGGGCATCCATGCTACCAACAACCTAAAATGAAAGAAAGAATGAACAAAAACAGGTCTAACCACACTAAAAAGAATTCACTGAGAATGACAAATGATAGTGATAGACGCTTCATCATTTTGATGTCCCGTCCCACATAGTTTCTTACAATGAAAAACAAACAATCAAAAAAAAACAAACAAAAAAACAAAAACATGACAGACAACTGGACTTTCTCAGTCGATCACATTTTGATGACACTTTGATTAGGATGAGCTCGGAGGTCAAACAGGTTTCTTTCTTGCTTTTGAGGCAGTGATGTCACTGTCCTAGGGCTGTTCGATATAACGATATATATCGGATGACGATATGAAAACGTCTATCGTTTCATTTTACGCTATCGTTTGTTTCGTGGTGTCGCAAAATAAACTGTTTACGGCAATATTTTTTCATTATTTTGATGGTCACTGTAGTGGCTATATGAATTTCCTAAAGTTCTCTCTTTCTCTTATATTTAATATAACCACACTACAGACGGACAAGCGCTTGTTTGTATGCGTTGTCGTTAGCAACAACGACGGTAAAACCACCGCATGTCTGCTTGTTTATTTTCCACATAAACCTTTCACAATAAAGCTCAAGATCCTGTTGAGACTTTTCAAAATAAACTGAATCACGTGAAAGATGCAGAGTGTTTACGGATGAGAAGCAAAAAGAGCCGTCAGGTGCTAAAAATAAACCTTAGACTCAAACGTTAGAACAGGCTTTTCCCGCAGCATGCTGTGTAATAAATACTCACAAAGAAAACAGCGGCGGCCGTTACAACTTATGTCTAAAAATGTATCGTTTCATGCATCAGTTAAAACACTCGACTCCAGGTACGCGACGCCCAGCTGGAAACACTTCACGCAAGTCGAGCTGCCCGAGATTCACAGAATTTACAGAAAATGTTACATTTTTGTGATTTATATCGTTATCGGACGATAGATGTCTTAATATCGGGATATGAGATTTTGGTCATATCGCACAGCCCTACACTGTCCTGCTGCATAATTTGTGACGTGTCCGTTTAAGCTAGAACACAGTATCTCGTTACTCTGTGCCAGTCCACACACACACAAAAATATAACATATTATGAAGGGTAGGTCTTAATGTGTTGTTGCTTACAGCAGCGATGGAGGGCTTTTTTCCATCTCCTGCCGGTGGATGTGTCACATCTGCACCAAGGAAGATCACTGGCTGCTGAAACACCACCGGCCTAGAACAGTAGATGTACATAAAAAAAGTTTAACACAATGACATAGCTTTCATGTGCTGAAAAAATATAAAAACAACTCATTAGTTTCATGATAAGAATTCACCAGAATTTCCACTAACCTGCCCTGTGGGAGGAGGATGTTGTTAACACCGCCCAGCTTGACATTGATCTTCAAACACAGGTTGGAAAGAGTTTGAGGCGTCGTCTTTTGAACATTCTTCACTTGCACGCACTGTGTGGCCATGCCAAGAACCGTGTCCCCAACACGTTTCACCTCAGCTAAAAACACATCAGGACAAGGGGGAGATATAATTTGATCTGCTATAATAAAAAAAAAAAAAATAGCGTGTTGCACAATCTTGCTCTGCCCCAGACGATTTAGTGCACATAAGTAAGCTGACAAAGTATTTTCTACGTAAAGGATAAATGTCTTTGTTTTATTTATTTATGCACAAATTACTTAAAATAACTAACTTGAAGCTCAAAAATGAAACCAAGTATATAACTTTTTCTGTAATTTCTTGTGGTTTACTTCTAAAGCAGATACAGAAGCAGTAAAACTTGTTGAGCAGGCAATGGCGCAGCAGCATGTTCAGATACACTAGAAGTGGGGAGTCGTCTTTGAAGGTGCAGCAGAATGCGGTTGGAGTGGTAGGGACTAATTAAAGACCCCCTTCAGGTTCAAGGAGAGTTATAAATAACATGAATAAAACTGTTCCCTGATTTCTGTTCTTTATAAAGGGTTGACGCTTCAGTTATTAATAAGAGTTTAATTATCAAAATGAGATACTTTTGTACAAGTACATGATGCGTAACTTTACCCAAACTCAATTACTTTAGCCAAATCTCATTCTCTACAAAGCAGGCTTAAAGTTTTCACATCTGTTTGTGATGTCACAACTTTAACCACTTAACCTAGATTTAAAGGGAACTCAGAGAAACTCTGAACACAGCCCTTGAGTGTCAAACTGTTTTACAGAGCTAAACGCAAACATCCAGGTGAAGCAACAATGACCAAAACTTGTTTCTGAGTGGAGAGCCACACCAGCGGCTTTTAAAATGGTGAATTTAAACTGCACCTGGCTGGAGAAGCCACTGTGTTTGTTTTTTTGGAAACAGAAAACAAAAATAAATTTCTCAAACAAAACAAATACCATAGTAAAAGAAAATCCCTCACCATAAACGGGTGTCTTCCCTGGTAGGATGACTACCACCAGTTGGAGGCCCTGGTAGGTGTATTTGAGGTGTCTGAACATGGGCTCAACGCTGTCAGCTCCCTGGGCATATTTACAAAAGCAAGGTTGACCTTGGATAGGCATTCCTGCATCTCGAGAGATCTTCCTCAGCTGATCTGTGAAAGCTCTGACAGGTGGAGAATTTATTAATTTAAAGATAAACGAGTTAAGACACAGTCCTAGTTTAGGTTAGATGACATTTGAGAGCTGCCTGCCTACCTTAGATGTATGAAGTTTTCAAATTATCCCATTGGACTGCTTTTCCTAACATTTATTTTTAAATTACAGTGAAAGACTGTTTGGTTTCCAGACTTCAATTAAAAAGGAGCTGGTCAGTCTTGGTGAGTGCCATGAAAAGTCAGGACATACTGACTTGCTTAAATACAAAAATAACATGAATGCAGTAGACAAAGCCTGGCCTACACACTATAAATACACAGCACAGCTGTATGTAGTTGGCACGTGCTTACACAGAACTATATTTGCACAGTAAACTTGGCCAACATTTTACAGAAAAAAGAAAAAGGACTGTGTGACTGTGTTTACGCACTTCTGTACAGGACCTACGCTCTGCTTTACAACTTTTTAAATACACCCAGCTCTGTAAGCCTTAAGCTGTCTACTATCAAATAACATGCACACACGATGGCATGACATACATCTGCATATGATAGATAACATACGTTCAATGTATCGTGCTTACTTAAGTAGGAGTTCGGTGCACTGCCTCTGTGGCGCAAAGCAGGCAATGGCCCACACTTTGATCTCAATACCAGTGTGGAACTGCTTGTTCCTCATGTCCCACACTCCCTGGATTGGTGTGGCTATTGCTTTGTTCTGCAAATTGCAATGAGAGCAACATCATTAGTGCCAATCACACCATACACGATGAAGTTACGAATAAAGCTCGAATAAAAATGAATAAAGTAATTCATGCATTAAAAGCACATTAACACATACCCTGCCTCCATACAGTATGGAAGGAGCTTGTAGGACACGGCCATTCACTTCCGTCATCTCATCCCGAACCATCACTCCGAACTCACGAACGTAAGGGTCAGCGTTGAAGTTGGCACTTCTCATCTGAATAAACACACACACTCATTAGCATAATACAGCAAACTTTAAGATTTTAGTCAAGTTATTTATTTTCTTTTATTTATGTTTATTCATTTCATATTCAAAGTAGAGATGGCACGATACCACTTTTTTATGTCCGATACCGATATCATAAATTTGGATATCTGCCAATACCGATATGAATCCGATATAGTGTTTTTTAATCAATAAAACTGTTTTTTTAATATCTTGCTGCATTTTGTATAAGTTCATACTCAAGTTTAAATAAACAACAACACTAAAGCTATTCTGTTATACCTGTATGTAAAAAATACACTGCACCCAAAATATTTCATAGTTCAGCAACACTGATCAATCTAATAAACTTAAACCTGCACCATCCTCCCTATTGTGGTATTTTAAAGAGTACTTAGCAGAAATATTAAGCAACCTAACTAATAGGGTTGCAAACTCCCAGCAAAAGAAAATGGGGAACCACCCTCCACCTGATGATGCTTAATCGATGTAATCAACTTTAATTTGATGCAGGGTGAAAAAAAATGCACAGAAATAAATTATTTTTCAAGAATAATTAAAAAGATTCAACATCTTTCTTCAACAGAATTGCAGACTGCACAGATGGTACTTTCCCAAAGGAAAAAGTAGTAGTAGTAGCTTACTAGGGTATATTAGACTTAATAGTTACTATATACAGTAATGGACTTCTATACATTTTATATCAGATTAAAACTTTGGGTGTAAGATTCAGATAATTATTTATTACAAGCCAGACATTTTAAATGAGAATAAGAAAGAAAAGTATGTCTTTGTGCCCCCTTTTCCCTGTTCATGCCCTATCGGCCCCCCTGGCTAAACTTTGCTAGATCCGCCCCTGCACAGTTACCAGCCGTCAGCTGCGTAGAAAAGGATCCTGGTGTAGAAAGTAATATTAAATAAATTCTAATAACAGTTTATCAAGCTTAAACGTGCTGTTGTTGTTCCGCCGCTGGTTTCCTCTTTCAGGTGCAAAGTGGGCCAAAAACAAAGAAGAGAGACGGACTCGCGACAGAAAAGCCAATCAGCTGATCATTGATCAGTTTCATGATTGAAGTAGCCGCAGGAAGGTGAGGGAGAGAGAGGCAGTCGCTCCATATATAGGTTGTTAAGCTTAACATGGGAACGCTTTACAAACATTCAGAGATGAACTTACACACTTGCTTTACTTCTCTCTGGGATAACTTCCTCGGAGATGAAATGCCGGATTGCTAGCAGGCTACAAATACACACAGCCGCTCTATCACGCGACGTGCTACGGTTATGAGCCGAGTTACGCCGCGTTGCAAGTTTTTTGAGGTGCTTTTTTGATATTTAATGGATCGGATTACATTTTTTATTTCCCTCCGATATCCGATCCAGTAATTTAGGTCAGTATCGGACCGATACCGATACGTAATATCGGATCGGTCCATCTCTAATTCAAAGTAATCTGTATTGTTATTAATGATAATCATAATATTATGGACTATGATTGTAAACATCATTGTCTACCAATCAGCAAATTCATTAGCAGTTCACTACAACCATCAATCTCAAAGACTTTTGTTGTCTTTATTAGCAGTCCTTCCAGCACTGGCCTCACTGAACCCATTAATTTTTAAGTTTATCATGTTGGCAGTGCTTGCTATTGGCCTTAGACCTCTGGGCAAACATCAGTGATGAATCACTTGAGTGTAGCCGTTGGCACAATGTAAACATTCTCTGTTTTCCTTCACTTGTTGTTCCGGGAATGGTGCCAAACTTGTGAAAACTTAAGTTTAAAAAAAAAGTGTCTGTTACGGTTCATATAACTCACCAGTTTACTAATCTCATCCTGACGATCTGGTGCCGATCTGGCTGTGGCACGGATCATAGTGGAGGTCTGATTGTCTGTCAGCTTTTTGATGCAGCGCTGTCCTGCCACTATGTTACACACCTGGGGCAGACATGCGCAAAACATTCAGAAGAACAAGAAAACAAAAATCTCAAGTCACCTAGCTGGTGAACAAGAGGTTGATGATGCTTACCTCTAGAGGCAGGTAGGTGTGTTTCTGCTCCTGCCCCACCTGTAAACATGGCAGGTGGGGGTATCGCAGGATGAGCTTATACTTGTCTTTGAAGTACTGAGCTACTGTGCACTCTATAGTTTGGCCATTCTCCTGTTGCAGAGGGAACCTAAAGATTTACAAAAAAAACAAAAAAAACATTCAACATGTGAAACCTTTTACAGTCAACAGGAATATTCTCAGACCAGTATTTCCAAATTTTACTACTTATAATCATGACAAGTCATCTAGGCAGAAAGTTTGGTTTTAACTAGTATTCTGCAATTAATCTAACAGGACTAAATGCAGTTGTAGGTGATTTTTTTCTTGTTGCTGTTGTAAACCTATAGCAAACGTGATATTTGAATATTAGGCATGCTATTTATCTTGTTTTTAAAACGTAATTGAAAACAAGATTTTTAAAAAAGCATTCTTACGTTTGGTGGCTTGCTGGTCTTCTTGTCACATTGCATACTCTGTACTTCCTCTTCATCTGCCCACAGTGAGTAATCTCAACCTTCAGGCCTTAATAAAGCAATCACAATAAAAGGAAACAAAGGTTGAACATAAATTTTTTTTTAAATAAAATCAAGGGAAAATTAAGGCCAATTTACGAGACAAATACATATTCATATATTAATGAAAAACAGAAACCAAACAAAAGCAAAGAAAACAGAGATGCAGAATCACCAGGGACCAGAATCGTCCGATTCTGGCAAAAGGCTGCGCACACACACTCACAAGTATACACTAACATGTCATTAGCATGCAAGCTCCTAACTGTTTGTAGAGACTTAAAGTTTGCCAAAGTAAACTCTTTGCAGGAGGGGTGGGGGGCACCTGGAAAACATTCATAACAGCAAACCTAACCAGACATTTAAATCACCTTCAGCCAACTGAACATGGACACTTTAAAAAAGCCAACAATGGAGAAATAGCTAAAGGCAGCAGCCTCGGTTTGAGCAAAGCAGTCATGCGAAAAATTGCAGAGTTGAATTAAAAAGAGAAGAGAATAATTTTCCTGTTATCTGGTGAAGTTATAAACATACTGGAAAATGATTTAAGTACGTGACATTTGTTTGAGCCTGCTTTTTTTGTAAGGTAAACTATGTGAGGTAAAAGGTGTTTGGACAGTAACTAATTTCCACTCAAATATTTGCACCTCTTTACAGTAGAAGAACACTTTATTATGTATGCTGTCTGTTATAGTTGCTAAAAAGAAAATCAGCAGGTCACACTTAGTGAAAAATCAGAATCGGCAAAATAAAACAATTTACAATCTGTGAAAACTGATTAGAAACGAATCTAAAAAGTATTAGTTAAGAATTTGAACACACAAATAAATGTTTTTTTATACGTCAAAGCTCCCAAAATCATTAAAAATATGAACTCCTAAGTTTATCTTACCTTTGATTTCTTTTGTAAATTTCACTCGTTGAGAGTCTGTCAAGGGCTTCTGCTGTTCTTCGATGCTTTTGAAATCCAAGACCTCGCACATAAACTCAATTACAGGTTGGGCTTTGTAAAACGCAGTGGCCGAAACTGAAAGCAATTAGACACAGGGTTTCAGCTTATGGAAAAAGCTCAACTTTAGACAAATTTTGCATGAGAAATGAATCTCATTGTGAAAATTACCATCGATGTTGAGCATCATTTTCCAAAGGGACGGCCTGACAGACTGGTGGAAACCAAACCACACCTCTCTCCCTCCACCAAGAGGGTTTGAGCATCCCTCTGAAGGAGTGAAGAAAGAGCGTCCCACTGGGGTATACCTGCAGAAGAAAAGCACCAGCAAAAAAGCCAACAGTATTATAAAAGGATAAAATAAAGAGTCAAAACTATGACTGACAATGACAGAAATTCTGAAATACCTCATAGAAGGCAAATGTCTCATGACCACATCCAAGGCTTGAATAGTCTCAAAAGGGACGCTGGGTAGCCGTCCTGACAGTGCCTCATGCAGAGCTTGCAGGCTAACGCAGGACACCCACTTGATAGCTACTTTGAAGCTGCGGTCTTTCCCTTCACCAGGAATAGTTACCTCAAGCTCCACCTGTGTGATAAGTTGGGAGGAAAAGAAGAGATACAATGCAGTCATATTGCAGAAATACTCATACTTTTTTTGTTTTGTACTGAAAATAGAGCTTTTAGTGTTGCAGGTTGATGTGTGGAATACATACTTTGTCTCTGCCTATTGGCAAGGGCATGGCAGTGTAAAGGTTCTTCCTTCCATCATACACCGGCTTTCGATCACCAAAGATCTGTGTTTTAAAGTGCTGGACCATGTGCTCCACAATTTCACTGAAAAGAAAATGAAATGGATAAATTACCAGCAATGCCCCATGTAATTTGCTCACTCATCTGCTGAACGATAATGAAATATCAACATGGATATACCGATTGACCCTCCGGGGGCATTTTTCAGGCTTGATGTCAATGTCATAATGATAGACCTCCAATTTGGGGATTTCCATCTCAAAAAAGTTAGCCTGGAGCTTGATTGTCCTGCCCATGGTGCCAAAGTCTGGCCGTGATGGTGGCTTGAACACATACTCTGGCACTGGGGAAGATGGGGGTTCTAAAACATGTGAATCAAATGAAGCAACAAAATAAATGGTAAGAATCAAATCATCAAAAAGACCTTTAAGACCCAACCAGCAATAAACTGCCTTATAAACAAAGAGTTGTGGATGCACATGTAAACAAACTGGAGCATGTTTCATTGATCTAAATCAAACGTAAAACAAAAATTTGCTGTTGGCTTGTATTGCAATACACATAATAATGTCTAATAGTGGGTTAGGGTTATTAATCAAAGGAAAGAAACAACTGAAAAATTTCTCAGAGATTAGGCATACATAAGCAGTAATAACAGTGTGTACAATACAGTATGATCATTTTAATCAAGTGATGAAGCCTCAAAAATTCAAAGATGTACTGTAGGGGTAAATAGGTTTTTTGTTTTGTTTTTAAAGTCAGGAGCATCACAAATGTGCACTAACAATATGACTTAACCATCAGCTCTAACTGGTGTAATTTCAAGGATATTATATATGCACTCTTTGGAAAATATTATACTAATATTATAATAAACAGAATGACTCAATTTATAATTTAAACAACACCACATGGTTTTGCAGCTCCAGGACACTGACTTAATTATCCAAATACACTGATTAATCCTCTGAATGTTTGTAGCTTCGCTTCTATCAATTACTCTAGGAAAACTAAAAGTGTCACCTGTTGATAAACAGCATCGTAGCATTTGGACCTCCCCAGCTCCAATTCAGGACCAATCTGTTCTTCCTATACTAGGGCTGCAGCAAATTCAAGTGTGTGCATCTCAATTCTTTCAGCATATAAGGTTCTGTATAAAACTTCTTCCGTCTAGTACAATATGTCAGCTGATTTCAGTACTTTCACAAATGGGTACACACCAAAGCTATGTCCACATGTGCATGGGATTTTTTTAAAACAAGGATTTCCCCCATGAAATATAACAAAGTGACATCAAGCGCTGTGATGAACATGCCTAAGCAACATGTGACGATGTAGCCCTAACTGTACAGGAATGTTGGCCAATCAGAAGCCTACATACAATAACACACTTCACAGTCTGATGTCAAAAAACAAAACCGAGGCGCGCACCTTTGAGAATGTAAGACAAAATGTCAGTTTTCCTCGTCACCACGCAAACACAGAAGCACAGTATCTGTCAATCTTCACCACTGGAAGCAGCAAAGGCTGCTTTGGGTGATCTAAAACAACGTTTACATGTGGACGAAAGTCCAAAACGCACAGAAAAAAATTTATGTTTACAAAACTGTATGTTTGTGAACACTGGCTGAGGATGGGGGGCAGTGGAGGGGATCTGGGTGATATCTGATGCTTTTGCTATTATTAGCAGCTGCAGCATTCAGTGTTTCAGAGAAGTAAAACAAAATTCAAAATTATAAATTTTTCTGACATCCGCTAACTCTTCATCACACCATCTTTGACCTAGAACCTGACTCGTGTAGGATTTTGAACACTCAAGCCGATATTCAGGGATTTAAAACTCAAATATCTGACTGATATTTTCCTTCTTTCAAACACACAAAACATTTGTATGTATATTTATTTATTTGATAGTTTATGCTTTGCCTGACTCTGCTCAGATCCGCTCCTTTCATTTGTGGTGACCCAAACACTGTTGCAGGGAAGCTGCAGAGTGCCCACTAGTGGACAAGCTATACACCATCAACATTCAGAACGTGTTTGAAAGGGTGTTTCTCTCGCCTGTTCTGGAACTTATCTGATTTTATAATTGCTGATACTGAAAGGTCGGCAAATAGCTAAAACTGGCTGAGAAATCTGTTGGGCTCTGCTTTAAACATTTAGCAAGCACAAAATCAGCCACTGTAAATTTGTATCTCATCTGCTAACAGGCTGACATCCGTCTAAAACGGTGATAATGGGTGACTTTTCACAAATGTGTTCAGGCTGTCCTAGAAAAATGAAAAAGCACAAGCTGCAGCCGTCATTTTGAACAGGTTTTAGTCAACAGACCGCACACTTGTGGCTGTAGAGCTCATACAGAGTATAAATACACCACTGAATAAATTCTTCAGAGAACTTCAATTACATTTTTCCAATGTAACTGAAATTACAAAGAAAAAAAGACAAAAAGGCAACTTATTTTGTATAATTTCTTTTTCAAACTTAATTAAAATACTCAGGTTATTTTTCTCATTCATAGTTTGACTTTTTTAACTTATCTGCAGTAAGACTTATGGGGAATTTAATATTTAGTTTTTTTAAACAAATTAAGAAAAAATGTTTCTGCATATTTTCTGATTTCTTTGTTGGAACAAAAATAATAAATAATACAGCTACTTTTCACCTGTACCCTTATTCACAACAAGTCACCACAGCAGGCAGCTTAACATGTTTGATTTGGCACTTTTTTTTTTTTTTTTTTTAATTATGGGGTTTTTTTTTTATTACTTTACACTGGATACCCTTCCTGACCCATCCCCAAAGGGTTTTTTTCAAATGAGTAAACCACTACACTATGTAGCCACACCGATAATAATATACAAGGTGATATAAGAAAAACTTATTTAAATCTCACATTTGTAATTATTTTGGTACAATAGTTGAATTATTATTATTATTATCATTATTATTTATATTAACATTAACAACAACAACAACAATACATGTACCAAATCTACATCAAATCACTATATTATAACCTGAAAGATGATTTTAAGTGTTAACATTTTTGCACTTTATTGTAGGAGATGCACACAGCTCTCATTATTGCTGGACAAGCTCAGCCATATCTGCAGCTTCAGATATTTCAGTCAGGACACACTCCATTCCCTTCAGTGCATTATCTTTTAGCTCCAGCGCTGTTCATTCAAACAGAAAACCTTTGATAAAGCCTAGCAATATATGGTGGATTTTAATAAGTGCCCTTTAGTTAAGTGCTTTGCACATAAGTGCACAAAATGAGGTGTACTAGTGCTGACTAGTTGAAGAGCAAAGCATCTTCTGTAGACTCTCACAGGATCAAAATACCTATATGCTTTTTGCTGGATGGTTTCACTATCAGAAGGTCCTGTTGTTTTTCAGATGAGTACATACTGTGATGCTTGAAGGATGTGTGAGAAAAAAAATGTTGCCACTTACACTGGACCACTACTAGGGTCAATTTAAAGTGTTAAAGCCCGAATATGGGAAAAGCTTACCAGAGCTTACTGACCCAGTAGAACCGGGTCCCTCAAGCATCTCAGCAGCTACAGAGAACAAAAATAACATGTTATAAATGCTCAAAGATCCGCTCAGTCTGATACACACTGTATTTCAAAATAAAGAGTAATAAATGTGTACACCTAATAACATAGTACAGCCCAGAGACCAAAGATTACTGCTTAACATAACAAAACCATTTGTTTATGTAGTAAGCAGTAAGAGAGCGCTGCTCATTTATTACATTAGCTTCATCCCAGCAGACCTTTCTTATCACTTCCACAGGAGTCTTATCAATAGACACGCAGAAAGTATTGAGCAGCTGGCAATCTAACTGATGAAGCCACCCCTTCCCCCTAGAAATAGACTGCTTCAACACACCGAGTCGTGTTTTGGTTGAACAACACATCCTCGTTAAAATAACTGCAAGTGGGGGGAAAAAAAATGTCCAACATAGTGCTGATGTCGCCTGTACTCTCTTTCATTCAGCCTAAAAAAGCCAGCTGACAAAAAACAGAAACGCACACATGAAATACAACGATATGCAAATCTACACACACACAAACAGCGTCTGTCTGACTAACGACAGGCGGCTCAGTCGCTTAACTATCTCTACCTAACGTCAAACTTAATCAAGCAGACTTCTCCTGTATCATTTAGTGTCTTAAACCCGGTGTTACACTGAAAAGACGATCCGGTGGCGTTAGCGCGTTTATACCGCTGGTGTATTAATGTGACATATGTAAATGTGGCGATTTCAACTGTCAGGCTAATCGTATCCCAGACTGGTGATGAGATTAGGTCGGCCTCGAAATATTGCTTCAACTAGTGTGTTTAGTGCTTCAGTTCGAGAAAAATGAATGATATGCGTTTACGTTCGTGTGATTTGTTAAGAAAATATATGCCAGCCAACCCCCACTTGGTGAAAGTGCAGTGAGTTAACTAAAACAAGTTCGGGAAACCAGGTGCCGTTGAAGCTAGCGTGGCTAGCGGCAGCTTGTTGTTGCACGCTAGCTAAGCTTGCCTCTAGTACTAATACACTTAAAACTGGGACGACATGTTCCTCGTCAAAGCCGTTGTTGAGTTTTACAGTAACGAGTTGGATGAAACGGGAACAGAGCAAGCACTTCATCGATGCAGCACAGAAAAATGCCGCTTCGTTATCGTCAGTTTTCTTTGGCCGCATCACGTAGCCCATGCTAACGTTAGCCGCAGCACTTACCTCCAGCAGAGGAATACATTTTGTCGACTTTTTTTAAGCGTGTGTCGTGGACGCACAAACACTCCGCTTAGTTTTTCGCAGAATTCCACCAAAACTCATCCGTAGTCGAAGTGTATTTATATGTCCAAGTGCAAGGAAGGAAACTCGGTTCTAAAAAGAGATATTTAGTTAGCCAAGTGGTAAATATTTGAAGTCTCTCATCCTCGGCTCGGCCCCATCCCCCCAACACGCAAAACGGGAGCCGAGAGAAAAGAGAGCGCAGGGTAAAGAACCACGCGCTTCAAGATGATTCTTTCCCATTCCTTCCGCCTTTGGTCACTTTACTTTCGGTAGTGTATATATTTACATTTGGACTTCTTTTTTTAATTACCCTTCTTTTTTACAAGACATATGTATTCATCCCATCAGTGTAGTCATGAATGTAGACAAAAAGCTAGTATCCGTATCAGTCCACGAAATGTGATTCTTTTTTTAAATAAATATAACACATACTATATAACACATACATACACATAATACAACACAATTTAGACAAATCACGTTTCCTATCAGATTTAGTATTTTATTAGCCAAAGTTAGCATTTTACACGGTTGCAAACATTTCAAATACGGTAATTTCGACTTAAGGGGAAATATTAACGTTTAGATTGATGTGAAGTGGGGAACTATCTTGCTTTTCGGTGATGTCAGACGCACGCTGCGCGGTCTCAGTAGTGATGCTAATTCAAATCTTTAAAAAAACACCAGAGATCGCTTACCTGGCTTAAAAAACAACCCGACTTTTTATAACCTGGCTAAAATACAGGTCTGGTTTAAATACGTACATATATATGTATATGGCCACGAATGTGGGTTTTTAAAAATGTCAACAAGCAAAGTAATATACGAAGTAGTTTGTTTCTTCGGCGGAGGAAGCATTTCCGGGGTACCGAAGTTTTTTTTTTATAATACCTATAGCTAGTGCATAGTAATGGATCCACAAAAACTTCCAACGTTATAGTTCATTATAATATAACGACAGTACATACAGAAGATTTATCAAGCCATGTGATTTTATATTATACGTTAAATTTTACTTATGCTAAAAATTACTTAAAGTTTAATTAAGGGGAATGAATGAAATAAAATTAGATGTACACGTTCAAGAAGTGAATTATTGTCTATAGTAACAAAAGCTGAAGAAGATACACACAGGTAGGTTGTTTCTATTGAATGTTTTTATTTGTTTATTTATTATTTGCTCATCCAGATTCCAAATTTTCCAGCTATTTGTTCATATTTCAGTGGAAGTTAAACCGATACAAGATCTATAAGCAGATATACGAATACAGAGGCTGATTTTCTGGGTTGTTTACAGAATATTTGAATGGGTGGATAAAGCCAGATGGAACACAGATATAGCCATAATGTACATTGAGCACACGTCTCTTTAACCGTGAGCCTGGTTTCGCGTAGCTGATCCCGTTTAAAGTAGAATTATTTATTGTATGAATTGCAGATTTGAGTTATGAAACATGCAGAATGTTTCCGCATGTGTGCATCCAGTAAGCAGCACCTGCTGAAACGCCCATGTATTATTCCAAAACTTTGAAACAGTTGCAGGCTGTTTTATCAGATTACGCTGTTACCAGTGTCACGTGATTCAAATTCCCCGTTAATTTAATCTAATGCGTATATTTTTAACCCTGGGCGTCTGGGTTGTGTCAAATTTGAGTGAATTTATTTTATGTTTTGTTGTGGGTTTGCCAAAGTGAACGACGTGCAGCCCCTCGCTTTGTCCTCTTGTCGGCGCTGTTTACCACTGAATGTGTGGGTTGATGGCCGGAGCTCTGGTTTGTGTGCTCGGCAGCATGCTTCAGAAGGGAATAACATGGATTAATATTTAATGAGCCGTTTATTGATGCCGAGCCGTGTAAACAGCACAGACAGACCGTGTTTGATTTGCCGATGATGTACAGAATTTTGGGGATCATTCATTTGATGCAAGAAAAGCTTTTTTTTTTTTTTTTTCCATGGGGGTTAGGCAATGTGCCTCTTAAAATGAAAATGAGAATATATTTATATATGTATGTATAAAAAACCCGAGCTCAATGGTTTAAGCTGCTCAGTTTCATGTCTTTACGATTTTGTTTTATTATTAGATTATTAAATTTTATTCCATGTTTCCATGCGTGACTAGAGCAGCTAGTAAATTCTGTTCTGATAAAAACGCGTAAATAAGGATTAATAAAGACAAGCGTGATAATCGGTGGCTCTTGCAGCACGGGCCTTTTTGGTAATAGGATTTGTCCTTCTAATTTATCCTTCTGATGAATTGGCGACACTTTAATTGCTGCCATTGATTGATAGTATAAAAACACAACAATGCAGCCAACATGCAGCCCGGGTGGCTTCCCCCCTTATAAGAAAGCTGGCGGAGTGAATTGGGTGTAGCTGTGTCTGTGTGCGCCTTGGCCAATGGAACCAGATCCTCCCTGCAGTGCGTAAGAGCGCGATTTAGGATTTAACCAAGTCTTTGCTGCGGGGCTGGCTGCAGTCTTCACCAGAGCCCGACGGCCTGAGAGCCTTTCAACAATGCCAGTGTAGTTTTTTTTTCCCACACCGCTCTGGAGACAGACGCTCTCGGTTTTTATTATTGATTTTTTTCTTTCGTGTTTTGTTTTGTTTTTTTCTGCTGATTAAATAAAACGAACCCACGCGCTCCCTCTCGAAGTATGACCGGAGTTTTTGACCGGAGGATCCCGAGTGTGAAACCTGCAGACTTTGAGAGCTCCTTTCAACTCTCCAGCATGCACCATCCGTCTCAGGAATCTCCTACTTTACCCGAATCCTCCGCCACGGATTCTGGCTACTACAGTCCCGCTGGAGGAGTCGCTCACGGCTATTGCTCGCCCAGCTCCACCTCTTACGGGAAGCCTCTGAATGCCTATCAGTACCAGTACCCGGGTGTAAACGGATCTGCTGGAAATTACTCGACAAAATCCTACACAGATTACAGCTCCTACACGACCCCCTCCTACCACCAGTATGCTGGGACTTACAGCAGAGTGCAAGCCCAGCCGAGTCCACAAGGTACGGGCCTAACATTTTATATTTTAATAGAAGCAGATTGTTAGAGGGTTATGAAGAAAACATAAATATATGGTTGGGTTTTTTTTTAAAAATTTTTATCCAGGTTTACCATTTCGTCAACTGCTGATTTGCACGAAAGGTCTATAAATGCGTAATTAAAGGAATAAATGCAAATGCATGCTTCAAATTATTTCATTTAAGTTCATTTAAAGGAACCACTTACTTTCCTTTTAGTTGGACTGAAATGCATCTGGTTCATAAAAATTGATGTCTTTTTTGTTATTACTGTTATTTTAATACATCTGAATGATGACACACACACGTAATAGATACATTCGGATAATGCGGTTTTGGGGGGAAAGGATACATGTTTATACTCGGTTTTGTTTTTGTTTTTTAATAGAAAAAGAGATAAGCGAGCCTGAGGTGAGGATGGTGAATGGCAAGCCGAAGAAAGTGAGAAAACCCCGGACAATCTACTCCAGCTTCCAGCTGGCCGCCCTGCAGAGGCGGTTTCAGAACACACAGTACCTGGCGCTGCCGGAGAGAGCCGAGCTGGCCGCCTCGCTGGGGCTAACGCAAACACAGGTGGGATTTTCGATGAAAAATACATCTCAGATCTCTCAAATCACTTTCACTTTGGAATAAAGTATCTTGTTTTAAGTGTTTCAAATGTTGAGAATAAAATAATGATTTGCGATGTTTTCTGGCTTTGTTTGTGCGTTTTTACGCAACGAGCGTTCTTTAAGCTCCATTTGTTTTTGAGGTGATTTCGGAAGTAATCATAATAATAATGCGATTTTTGGGCTCCTTGCAGGTGAAAATTTGGTTCCAAAACAGAAGATCAAAGATGAAGAAGATCATGAAAAACGGCGAGCTTCCCCCGGAACACAGCCCCAGCTCCAGCGACCCCATGGCCTGCAACTCTCCACAATCCCCGGCCGTATGGGACACACAGGGTCCCTCCAGGCCGCACAGTCTACAGCCACAAAGCATCAACACGACGGCTTCTAACTTTTTGGAAAACACGGGGTCATGGTACACCTCAGCCGGCAGCTCCATGACTTCCCACCTGCAGACCCCTAACTCAATACAGCATTCGTTGGCTCTTGGAGCGGGGACGTTATATTGAAAAAAAGAAAAGAAAAAGAAAACTACACTAAACAAAACAAACCTATTGTTGATTTCATTTCCCCCTCCTTCTATGGGACTCGTGTTCAAATTTCAGAGGAATATGCAATGTATTTGATGACAGTCATAGAAGAAACGTGTAAAATGTGTAAATGTGTGCATGTAATTTATTGCATTTTGGAAGACTATTAAACGTTTAAATGGACAATGGAACTTTGAACCCCACCCCCCTGCCTCCCTGCAGTCTCTTGTTATTTTAAACCCTTAGTTATTTGCTCTGAAAATCACGACAAAGGCTCGCAGGCAGCCTCGGGTGACATTTTTTTGTTGTTTGCTTCCACAAGGTTGTAAATCACGGCTGCGAGGTATGTTGAGCTGAACGATCAGCATCAAATCTTAATGGTTTTCATGTGCAATTACGGCCTAGGTGTGCGGCGTATTTTTTTTTAAATGTTTTATATTTACTAAAAACTGGTATTTGTCTGAAAAAGATTTTTGCAGACAAAATTTAGTCTATTTTTTTCTAAGAAATTACAATTAAAAAACCAACATATTTGAATGAAGGCAATATATTCTACATTTGCGATGAATGCAAAATCAGAAAAATTAAAGGGCAAATTTCTGACTGAGCTTACATCAAGCAAGCATTTGTCAAGATAAATACCTGTAAAAGCAAAGGTACAGGCAATGGTAAGCGTCAGCCGACCACACCAATCACATTTTACTGAATCGAGCTGGATGTATTTGTTCTATAATATTGCATCTATTATTGTAAGTCGACAGTAGCTTATCTTCTTAATGCCATTTTTAATTTTATCAGACAAATGGTAACATGATAGGATTTGCTCATGATACAGTAATAATTCATATTTTTCAGTCAGTCCCCGTATTCTTCTTCGTATTTTTATTCTTATTCTTATTGCACCTGATTGAGTCTTTAAGCTAGTCTGTAAGGGAAATGCCCGCTTCTTCCTGCAGACGGTCTGCAGCCGGTCTCGCTTCTTTGTGTCCCCTACAATTAGTCGCTTTGAATGGCAAGAGAGGAGGCGAGGGGGGCGGCACGGAGATCTGAGACAATCCGCATTCCTGTGGGGGTAGACCGGCTCCAGAGCTCTGCCACTCCCGGCCGCCGTACACAGCCCACCTTCCTGCTTAAAAAATGCAAGAACTGAAAAGAAAAAGGAAGAAAATCCTACACAGTTTGAACATGTCATTAGCAGGCGATAATACCAGCTCTGCCAGTGGGGGTTAAAAAAAAAAATCCATTAAACAAACCGTGCCACTGTGACAAACTTAAGAGAATTGATCTAATTGAATTTGCCCGGCCATATGCGCCAAGATAACATAAGTGAGTTTTTACAAATGTTGCACACAAAATTCCTCCCCTTCCCTCTCTCTCTCACTTTATCTCTGTGTGTCTCTCTCTCTCACAACATATACTAAACAATGCTGCATCTGACCCACACACTGACCCATGCATGTTACCATTTCCACCTGACACAGAACCCTCTTCCTGATTGCAGCCCACTGAATAGACTTCACACACACACACACACACACGCACGCACACACACACGCAGCTATAGGAAACGCTCTCCCTAATCTAAAGCACTGGCAGCTCTGCTGCTTTAAGCACGATTTCTGCTGTGAACGAAACGGCAGAGCGGTCACTGCGATGCTAGTGTGTCACTCCAGAAATGTAAAATTTTAACAGGGCACGTGCACGTGATCAAGAACACTTTGGCGCGCGAACCGACGGGCACACGCGGGTTTATATGTCTCCTACACACACAAACACACACATACACACACAGACACACACACAGCTACTGTACCTCTCTCTCTCTCTCTCTCTCACACACACACACACACACACACACACACACACACACACACACACACACACACACACACACACACACACACACTTGTGGTGCCATTATATCGAGAGCCTCCGTTTATTTCCCAACCGAACATTTTCCACTCAGCTAGTTTTCCCCCCGTTTTGCAAATCGAGTCTAAATAATGACAGTTAGCTTTACTGGACAGCTTCAACTGTAACACTCCACAATAATTATTCTCCAGGATTAGGGCCTCCATTATCATAATCTGGACATTGACAATTACCTATAATTTGCAAAGATGCGCTTGGTTCTTGATTGCAGAGGGCTTTTTTTTTTTTTCAAGCTCGCCATCACTAAACAGTGACAGTAATAACAGCTAATTTTGCAGGCAATATATAAGAGCTTACCGGGGTGTGCAAACACTTTCCCACCTGGATTTGCTTATTCAACCACCAGCAGTAAAAACCGTGCAGCGCTTTTTTGGGGGGTTTAGTCTATGTTAGAGAAGCGGAGGAAGGTAAGGATGAGTCTTATATTTTCTGTCACAGCTTCCATTCTTAGATAAGGTGCGACGACACCCTTCACCCTTCACTTTATTATATAGATTTAGACAAAGAAATTAAAATCTGATGTACTTGTGTATGTATATCTATCTATCTATCTATCTATCTATCTATCTATCTATCTATCTATCTCTATGTACACACATATATATATATATATATATATATATATATATATATATATATATATATATATATACATGTTCTTTTAAAGAGAGACTGCTCGGATTGTGGAAGCCTTTTCGAGATTTAATGTGGTACAATTTGTATGAAATGTTGTCCAGTGCTTGCAGCTTTTATGTGAGTAGTGTGAGCATCACAGAGCAAGTGACACATCTCTCACTCCCCACCCCCATCTGCTGCATCTCTGTCTATCTATCTATCTATCTATCTATCTATCTATCTATCTATCTATCTATCTATCTATCTATCTATCTATCTATCTGAAACTCATCAAAGCTTTTATCCGCCATTAAAAATCGTCATTTTTTTGGGTGCTGAATATGCGCCACTGCGTATTTATGAGCTCTGTTGATGTTTACTCGACTGCTGCTTTCGGCTCCCTGCAGCCCGATCATGGCCCAGGAGCAGATAGGCCCCAGCCTGGGGGCCCAGGTATGCTGAATGTGCGCCAGTGGGACATCCGCGACTTGACAGCTGCATGAAGCTTTTCAGCGTTGTAATTTCAGATAATATCCCGAGCGCTCACTCTTCTCAGCAATTTGTATATGAATAACCGAATAATTTTCCCTTTTGTTCCATCTGTGCTACCTCAAATCCAAATAAAGATGCCTTTTAGTATTAAAAGTGGTAGAAAATTACAGGTAATTATCTTTGACGGTAAAAACGCTGTAATCAGCGGGCTACATCAAAAATTACCCTAATTATGTCTGCATTTATGAGAATGGGGGAGAGAAAAAAAGCCTCACTTGGATAAAAACCCACAAATTGTCCCAAATATCTCCTTCATATTGAACGCCGCTGCAGCTGGCTGCTTTGTTCAGCATCGATCCCGTGGAGCTTGGCATTTAACGGCCTGCATTAGGACGGAGAGAAGGGAGAAAACATTTTGTCAATACTTCTAATAATTGAGGGTGAAAATGACAAGATAAGCTGGACCTGGAGCAAATGTCTTTCGAGGTGAATGTAGGCAGCGGCGGGTTGAGGGTAAGTTAATTTCCTCTGGTGCTGAGTGCGTTTGATAAATCTATATACTGTGGTGTTTTTCATTCATTGGTTTTATTTAAAATGTTTACTCTGGTGAAATGGGCTTTTCAGTGAGCACCGTGTCATTAACTTATGCTCGTGTTGTCTGCTCTGAGCTTGCACACACCAGGGAGACGGGAAATAGGCCCTTTTTTTGGACGTGATGTTGGCCCAATATGACGCACAAAAAAGGCCTAGATTAAAATGAAAATCTTTTTCTTCTTCCCCCCACCCCCACCCATTTCTTCTTCTTCTTCTTTTTTTTTTCTTGAAATTATGGAACAGCAGGAGTCTGTTTTTGAGTCACCGTTTACTCAATCTGACAAAACATAAAAAGTGTATGTACAACTAAAATCGCAGATTATATTTACAGACAGACAATTTGCTTGGTTTTGCATGTTGGAGAAACAATCAGGGAGGAAAAAAATTGAAGGAAGAAAATTTTGAAGAAAAAAAAAAGCAGTCCACCATGGCAAAAAAAAAAGAAAAGAAAAAAAAAAGGTTTCTGGGCGCCACAGCAGCGCATAGAGAGTGTGAGCAGTCTTTGTCCAAAGTGGCTAAAATGTCACTGATAATATTTGGTATATTGACGGTTCAGATGGTGACAAGAATGAAAGCATAACAAATGCGAGCCCACTGAACAGCCATGTACGCTAAAAAATGGTTAGTTCCCTTGTTTGTGTCATCATCATCACACACCGAGACTTGGCTGTGTCTCATCCTTCAGCAAAGGAGTGGAAGAGAGAGGGGGGCTTTTTTTCGTTGTTGTTGTTGTTGCCTGCTCCTCTCCAGCATCCAGTTTCTGAGCTGACACAAATTGTAGGCTACGTTGGAAACTGCATTGCCGAGATCCGGAGGCCTCTCCAAGACAGGCTCCCTGACCTTGCTTTCGTCGTCAGTCTATCTCTGCATTGAGTCTTGATGTGGGGAGGAATACCAGTGAGAGTAGCCGGGCATGTAGCTGTTGGCCGGCATGTTTACTCCTTTGGATGAGGCCGACACGTCCCAGATTGGGGGGATGCTCGGCGAGCGCGGGGACAGGGACATGGAGCCCGGGATGGGCTCGCTCTCGTGCGGGTTACTGCCTTGCTTCAGCAGCTTCTTGAACTTTGACCTTTTATTCTGAAACCAAATTTTTACCTGCGGGAGAGGACGAGAGGGGCGCGCGCAGTTAGTTAAGGATAAAGTGGATAAAGGGCCCACATGGAGGTCAGTTGTATTTACGCAGCATTTAATATAATTAATATACAAAATATAGAAGCACACAAGATTAAAAATGTGAGAAATAATAATACAAAGTTTATTAAAACTAACAAACTGATACAGTACATTTTGTTTCTGGAGGCAGTGTTAAAATGTAAAACAGTGCGCGTTTCTCCTCATACCTGTGTTTGCGTCAGTCCTAGAGAGGCGGCCAGCTCGGCGCGCTCCGGTAAAGCGAGGTACTGTGTTTGCTGGAAACGGTGGTTCAGTGCTTGAAGCTGCAAACTGGAATAAATTGTCCGAGGTTTGCGAATCTTCTTGCCTTTGCCGTTAAAACGAATCTCCCCGTTTTCGATCACTGTCGTCTTCTGCTGCTCTGCAACAAAAACAAGCAAACGTTATTATTATTGTTCAAGCCCACAGGCAGGCTGCACGCGTTCATTTGTGTGCAGGAAGCACGCTGAAAAAAAAATATAGTTGCGGTAAAGAGTAAATCGAGGGGGGACAAACAATGTGAGAAAAAAACAATGAAAATTCTGGCTGATAAACGCTGACATCTCTCTCTCCCTCGTTGGCTTTAAGCGCCGAGGCAGCCCGCAATCCTCATACGCTGTCATATTTAGGATATTGCTGGTAATGACATGTCAATTAAATGCTAATTACAACATTCAAGGCGTGCGGGCCTAATTTCCACGAGTAGTTGGTGAGGATTGCACGGTCGACATGATCACACCCCGGGCATTTGAAGCAGATTTTGTGGGGGAACCGAGGGGAGTGCTAGGAGGGGACGGCGGAGGAAGCAAAAGAAGGCTGGATCTTGAATTATCCGGTGCCATTTACGCACAATTTTCGCGATCGCCCGCCTACGCTCGAAAGATAATTCCCGATTTTGGAGCGGCCATGCGGTGATTTGGGCATGACACCACGAGGCTGGCATGGAGAAATGTTCGATCCCCACTGTGGACCACCCGCACTAAAAAAAAAAAGAAAAGAAAAGAAAAAAGAAGAAGAAGAAGGTATGCTCTAATGGCACTGTCGAGCACGCTGTGGTGCATTTTCCATTTGGCTGGCGAAAAACGCGGGTCTCTTACCTGTGCCGTCTAACCTTGTCTGTCCTCCCATGTTGTTGTGATAGGACGGCAGGTACGGGCTGTGGTGTGGATGGCTCACGTAAGGGTAAGGTAACGACCTGTTGTAGGTGTTGCTCCCGGGGTACGGGGTGTTGTCGTGCTGGTGGTGAGAGTGTGAGCCGGAGTGGAGACAGTGCAGCGGGTAGTGGCCGCTGCCCATCGATGGGGAGCTCTGCTGTGAGTGCGACTGCTGTCCAAACTCCATGAAAGCAGACTTGGACGAGTCCTGAGCCTCCAGACCGTCAGCCATCGTAGTCATGGTCATCATCGAATTTTCTGCCTTGAGAGCACTCACCCCCCTCTCTCTCAAGACCAAATCGGTTTTTTCTCTCTCGCTGTGCTGTTGTCTCTCTCCCCTCTCTCCACCGCGAGCAGATATTGTCCTATTAACACCCGATTTTTCCAGAGGCGTCTTTATTTCCCCCCCTTGTCCCGTGATATTCTCACTCAAAGTGGCGGAAGGTAGGCATAAGTTAAGGGAGAGATTTTAAGGTGGATTCTGTTAAAATTGAGCCCTTGCTTCCAGACTTGATGCAGACACTACAAGTAAAATGGTTTGTCTCCAAAGGGCAGCGCCTCCCGATTGGTCATCCAACCCAACGTCATCACTGCTCTGCGCTTCACGGAGACTTGAGCTGGAGTTAACCCACCTTACCAGCTCCCACCACAACTATGGGGGAAATAATATGTGGTGGGAAAGACGCCTAATTCCTACAGACAAGCCTCACACGTTTTAAAAAAAAGGGAGAGAAAAAACTCCGCTCTTTTGGAAACTGCCGAGTCGATTTTGTTTTTTAACCCAAACTCCAAATTACGCGCGACGCGCAACATATAGCGTGCACTTTGATTTAATCTGATGCGAGCAGTCTTTACGTTTCCCCTATTTACTTCTCTGGCTTTAGGTCCTCCTTTGCTGAGGAAGTAATTGCATATAGGAAAGCATCACACAAACACGTGTTCGGGAATAGTTGAATCGATTTCAAACCGAAACTGAATTAATTTACCCTACATTAAAAAAAATAATAGCAATAACATCAATCTCCTCAAACCAACAATCATTTTATTTGAAAAAGGATTTTTCAGTCAAATTTATAAAAGAGTAAAGAATAATCCCAGCTGCATTATGTGGTTCTTTTAAGGTTTTTACATTTTGTGACACAACATATTAATGCCTATAGCGGGAGAGTGATGCGTTTAATGCCAAGGAAACACCTGGAACAGGTGAAGCAGATCTGGAAGTGAGCGAAAGTTTACCTTAGACTTCTTGAATTTTTATTCTTAATTTCATTTAACTTTTTCATTTTTATTTTTATCTTGACAGACTACTTGATAAGAAAAACACTTTTTTTGTTTTTTGCAGTGTAGTATTTGCTTTGATGTTTGCCTAATGAGCTCTCCCCCTCTTCAAACCCCACCCTCCTCTGCTCTGAAAGTAACATATATTATAACTGTTCATTTTTTCCCGGGGCTACTGACCATATGATTAAGGATCCTCAGACAATTCAAAATACCGTACATGTGACACATCAAATAACAATATGCCTGAGGTACAATAGGTTATTTTGCAGATAGAAGGGTGGATACCCGGATAAACTGACAGTGTCTTTTATCCCTGTTGCAATATGAGGCCTGATAGGGTCCTCAATATATGTAAATTATACAGTTTGTCTCCAAGGGCTGCCATGTTCGAGTCGCAAATAAGAATAAAATGCTATTTCCGCTTATAATAATGCAATAGGTATTCAAATCATGTTTTGCACCACTTTCAGCATTTTTTTCCACGCAATGTGGCATTTAGCGATTTAACAAAAAAAAAAAAAAAAAGGCGACGCAAAATAATTATGGTTGCAATCAAGTTACTACGAAAACCTATTTGATTAGCGGCCACACTTTACTCAAATTGCAGCTATAAAATTAAGAACAATTCGCCTGTAATGATTATGGACTGGATTTATTTTGGGAGGGTGGAATAAAAGTGGATATAGCATAAATTATCCCCTAATTATACGCCAGTGTGGCCTCAATTATCCTCTTATCAAAAATGGTTGTCTAAATGCAGCGTTTAGTTTCAATTTTCTCCTTTTCTGTAACAAGAACTTGGTACCTTGCTATTATCGTCAGCTACGGTTGTTATTTACTTTGTGGGATTTAAAAGTGCACAACCCAGCCGGATAATCATTTTACAGCAGCGGACCAAGGAGAGGAGCACAGAGGCAGGGATGTGTTGCAGCCGAAGGCATCCACATGGATTTGTTTTATTCCTGCAGAGTCCTTTAGATTAAGCGAGTCTGATTCAGATTAATCAGAGTCGCTCTTTTGTCGTCGGGAGGGCTGCAGGTAAGAGCTTCTTTTGCTGACATTGACGAATGATTTTATTGCCTCTTGTAATTCGCTATTTTAAGCAAAGAGTGTGGCCTCGCAGACCTGGAATGAGTCAGCCCACCTTGGTCACCCCTCAGTGATCTAGCATAGTGGCCAATTCCCCTGCCCGTGTTCCACTTGGACACGCAGAGGAGAAACCAGATCCGATAGCTTTTCTAATCGCCTTTGAGTGCTACTACAAACACGTACATGCTTTGCAGTGATGTTAGCCGCTTCACCGCGGACTTAAAACCCCAGCCTTCATTATATGAGACATCTTCATTCCCCAGGATTTTGTTGTTGTTGTTGTTTTGTTTTGTTTTTTTGCAGCATCACACGCGCGCAACCGTCGGAATTATTAAGTTGCGGGATGACTGTGCGGGTAATGTCAAAGTCTCGCCGTCCCTGCAGGCGTGTTTCTGTGCACACTGAGATTAAGTGAAGTGGTGAAAGGACGGATTTGCTTGAATGGAGAGAACATGACATACTCGACCTTGGTGTTTTTGAAATGTTTAAGATCTGGTCTTTTTGCACGTGTGCTGACAGCCGTGTCTGATTGCAAACAGCGACCCATATAACATGTAATCAGTGGACTGTTTAAAAAAAACTTTAATTGTACTTTATTACTAAAAAGAACAGAAGCAAAAACAATTATCTTTTTAAAAAATATATTTTAAAAATGACACCCTTGAGGCATGCTTCACCTGCTGTATCATGTCTCCGGTTAATCTTGGATTATACGAGTTCATGGCCTTATTCTGGAGAAAAATTATTTTATATTTCAGCTCGACAAAATGTCAATCACAAAATGAGCAGCGTTCAGCTGCAAATCTAGAAATCACTTTGTCCCTAAGTAGATGATTGACCTTCAGCACAATCAATGGCCGTGCTGGTTTAACAGAAGTGGTCTTTATTTCCTGCTGTCTTATAAACGCTGATGAATGACTCTTTAAAATCACTCCAATATCCAAACGCCGGGTCTGTATCAGGCCTGGGATTTCCCCTAACATCCACTGTCTGTGACGGCAGTACGTGGAAACTGAGAAGATTTTTACGCTTGCATTTACAGGTGGAACTTGACGGCATGTTGTGGTTAACACAGCCGATGGGACATAACCTAAATTGGTAATATCAGCACGCTCGTGGATAAGGTGATCTATACACGCGTAAATGTGATCTCCCCACCTCTTTCTGAATGCGTGTCACTGCCCGTTTTAGCACCGCGTGTCTTTTTCAGTCTATCTGGCCACACGTGTTAATCGTATCTGAGCGTTAACACAGAGTTCCAACAAGACATAGGTCATAACTGTAAATGAGAGGCTGGGTGTTTGCGGTCGGTCCCACTAACAGCTATTGACTGGCTCCCATGGAAAGCCACTTCTTTGGCTTCCCAGGGACTCGGAGCGGTTGGGGACGCTGAGGCAAGTCACTGCAGAAAGACACCGGGAGGCACTTAAACAACATGTCTCCCTTCTCCACAGCGCAAAGCCGCTGGCGCTTCACAGACAGCCAGGCGTCGACTGCTCTCCATCTCTGCCGTGCGAAGGGCGGGAAGTGGCAAAAGAGAAGCGCAGATGCATGCCACACACAGCTGTCAGCATAACGTGGTTCATTGTAACTGGATTCACTGGAGCAAACCGCCCTCTCTCTCTCTCTCTCTCTCTCTCACACACACACACACACACACACACACACACGCACACCGCCCGAAAACGATCACCGATCAGTACAGTTCATCCGTGTCCAAATGGCGGCTCGACGCTTTTACGCACGTAAATTGCGCACAGCGCACTAATGCAAACTCGCTTACGCCAGGCTTTGATGTGATTTGTAAAAACGTGCAACTACACCGAGAAAAATGAGTGTGGTTTTGCTATAAAGAAAACCACGCGCTGCCAGGCAGACGACTGTTTACCATAAGTTTTGCATCATAAATTAGGATTGCATTATCTCTCGGTTAAATAGCAAATTTGGCACATGCATGGATGGCCCCCAGGTGCAGGCAACGGCCTTCAGATGGACCCATCGTAGTAGAGCTAAATGACCACAAATAAGCACAGGCTTGCATCACTGAGTCTTCACAGCCTCTCGTAGACTAATGGATTTAATTTGGCACGACTGAAGCTGCACTGGACCCACTTAGGGCCCATGTTCTAATTAAGACCGCTTGTTTCTTTTGTCGCCTTCCTATATTGAATGTTTAGGTCCACCTGAGTGATTGCATTGCTTAGTTTCTTGCACCAGTCATATGGTGTTTATATTTGCTCGTTTGCTTCTGAAATGGTGGCAAAATACGAAGGCAAACGAGCTGGTGAAGCGTAACTGGATTAATGAAAACGGCCTCAAAGCCACTGAATTTGATAAGGCGATGAAAGTAAAATAACAATAATAATAATAATAATGAGGAAGACAGAAGGCTGCTTAGGGCATTTGTTGTGGAGAATTAACAATATAGCAGTTTGTTTTATTTTAGGCTGTTACGCTATTACTCGGCGAGCACACGCCTAACTCACTGTTCCTGTACAAAGGAGTAAATAACAAAGGAGCTACATACAAAAAGTTGATCTGAATTTAATGTTGGTGACAAATAAGACTAGTGAGAACCGGGGGTGCATGTAGTCCCCCCTTTTCCCCCTCTCTCGACTTAATACGCGACATTATTAGGTCTGACAGCACAGTGGTCGGTCTTGAAGGAGAGGATTTGGTCGGTAGATGACAGACAGGAAGGCCAGCAATCATGGGCTTTTTTTTCTTTTTCTTTTTTTTTTTTATCAGAATGTACTGTTCGATGCCGTTTATCCCTGATGATAGAAAATTGCTCTGTTGCCAGGACGCTGCCGCCGAAATAGAGGGCAGGAGCAACATTTCCATTTTCCAGTTTGAAAGCCATTGAAATGAATTAGTAAAAATGAAAAAAAGGGGGGGAAATGAGAAAGAATCCCCTGATAAACAAAGGGGAGCAAACAAAGATACCATTTTCTTTTGCCGAGAAGCCACCCTCCTCATTTTTCCTTTTTTTTCCTGCAGCAGAGTGAAGGTTTTACTTCAACAGTTGCAAATCACATGCTTGGCTTCTAATGTAGTCCAAGGCCCGGGCCTACTTCAAAGACAATCATTTATTTCCCAACCTCCTGGAATAATCAGAGCGCCTTTTCATCTGTCGTGACAGAGAGGAGAAAGGGAAAAAAGAATGAAAGACAGAAATTAGTAAAGAAAACTTGACAACGAGGAGCATTAAGCAAACTCCTGAAATGTTTAGCCATTAGGCACAAATGAAGAGCAAACTTTACAGAAAAAAAAGATGCAGACTAAAGAGCGAAATATAATTTTATACACGTTTCTTAAATTAGTAGCTATATATTTATATACAGCATGTATGGAAAATATATGCATCTCCCTAACTTATTATTATTAATAATAACATTTATGCTGCTGCTACTATTATCGTCCTCATCATTATTATCACGTTAATCACTTCTCCAGTTTATATAGTAGATATTCTACTGCGCCTGATCTAAACAATAATATGAATCTAAATAATATAAATAACGTGCTACAAACTTAATTAAATCCTTTTCTTTGAGGTGATATAATTTAATTTATGCTCTATGTGTCAGTGTTTGAGGGGCCAGCGGTGCAGGAGGAGGGTTTAGTGTCTGTGTCCGAGGAGGCAGGTGGTTTTTACAACCTCCACAGAGTCTGAGCGCGCCACCGGTGCGCGCCATATGTGGCATGGGCTCTGATGGACGGAGAAATGTCACACGGATTATGGTAAACCTTTAGGAAGGGGTATCATAAATTGTTCATGGACACTAAACATCCCATCACAACTGGGTCCGTCCTTGCAGGAGTTCTCTAGTATGATAAAATTAAAAAAATTTCAAAAGGCTGCAACACACAGCAGTACTGTTGTTTGGGAAATAATCATTAAAATGGTTGGCTTCTTAATAAAGTGTGGCCACTTAGGGAACCTAATCTCATTTACAGATGTGAGGGATGAAAAGGATGTTTTAGCCACAGAATGGAGAAAGAAATTTAAATCTGTGGGTCTAAACTGTGGATCACAACACACATGTGTCCAATAATGCTCAGATTTAGAGCACAGCCAGACCAAATGAAGCCACGATTAAGCATTTAAAATCTCACTAACATAAGATTCATCTGCATGTAAAACAAGATGAATCTAACAAAAGGAATATTCAAAATATGTTTTTGTCATATTAGACTACAAATATGCACATATATTTAGTCTTTTACAGGATTAAACTTTGTAAGAAATATGAAAATAAGCCCCAAAATTTTTTTAATCCAGTTGTTGGGGCTATACATGCAGATAACACTGCTCCTTAGAAAACACCCACAACACATATCCCCAATGCACACGGTGCAAACTAATAACCAAATAGCGTGCCCTCAAACAGGAAAGTCCTGGCTCACGTATAGAGATGAATGCCCCGCTGAAGGAGGTGCTGCACACAATAGCCGACACTGACTGCAAAATAAAAGAGCGTGAAATTTAAGAGCACAGTGTGAGCTGAAGTGGAAGAAAAGTGAGGAGAAAAGGAGTCACACCTGGTGAAATCTAGTGCGCTGGCAGAGCCCGTCTCATTCTCTGCTGCTTCTTATGGTTGCAGGAGCCTGTCAGGTGATAGGTGGTGCGCACCTTTGCTGAACCTTTGGACACTCCTACCTGAAACCTGCTGCTCTCGTAGGCCTTGGGTTTTGTTTAGGTTTTGTGCTCACAGAAAGTTTGTGTAACTCAGTGGATTAAGTGTAGTTTTATTGTTATTAATATTAAGAAATATGGACATGTTCCTGCAAGAAACACACAGGCTTCCTCGGATGAGGTGAATGTGGGTAAAAGTGTAAAAACTTTTAAAAAATCAGTAAAAAAAAATCAGTTTTTTTTCATTTGCAGAAATTATTCCTGAAATATAGTTTTAAAGCTGAAACCTTTATAAAGATTTTACTTTTATTTAGATAAAATATATATAAAATATAACATATTTTAAATACACATATATATATATATTAATCAAACATCCCTCTAATCATTATCAGACCCTTTGCACATATCTTGGCCTTCCTGGGTTTGTTATTATTGCTACACTCATCGATACAGCCATTGCATTAATCTCAAGCTTCTTTAAATTACTCTGAAGCCAGTTATTTAAAATGTAATTATATCTAACACACACAAAAACCCCCAAAAAGAATGATTTGAAAAATGACCGGTAATCAACACAGAAACACAAAAACACCTTAAAATATGGAGCAGGCATATGGATGTAAAGCCCACCCCAACAACGCCATTTACACTGCTGTGAAATACTAGTGAGCAGTGTCCAGTGTCCTCTGAGTTAACAAAAACCACAGATCACAGATCAACTTAATAGTCTGGCCAGGAGATCATGTTTATAGCCAGCCTCATAATATCACAGCTATTAATTCATCGCCTGGAAAACCCTCGCGGGCTTTATTTTCATTTGCACTGAACTGTCAGATTTGAGTGGAGACATTTTTAGGACTTTGTCCATTTTGGTGAAGTGAAGGTAGCCAATTATTGTCATCATTGCCCTTGAAAATGCATTACGCCTCACCTGAGGGCTCACTCAATCAAAGAGACTGAAGGGGCGATTAACAGATGACTTCTGACCTCAACCCATCGCACACACAAAAAAAAAAATCACCCAAAAAACGGGCAGACAGCAATCAACATTTCTCACTCGGCTTCATGTTTCGTGCAAACTTTCTTATTGTTGACATCTAACCTTGGGGCATCAGGATGGCAGCTTTGGCATTGGGACCTTGAACACTGACTTTTATCATCACTGCTTGCAAACATATTCACTTTTATCCTGAAGTTGTTCAACCTTGAGTATATTTGGAGTCAATCCAACAGAGCATTTTAATTTGCAGATTATTTTGTTTGTTTGGGGTTTTTTAATTGAAAAATGTATCACATTTTATGATTTAAGTGTCAGCTCTAAGGTTACCATATGAGCCACTGATTTGCAGTATGTTTGTAAAAGACTGTAATAGAATTTTAAGTAGATATAAATACGATAAAGTGTTGCTAATGTACAACAAAAGCTCAAACTTATGGGTTTTCTGGTTATAGAAGATCTATTGAAATGCTTAAAATCATAAATAATATATAAACAGTGACAAATAATGAAGTGTTATTGCTTAAGGATAATACAGATTATTTGAAATGTGCTCGATTCAAGAAAACTCATAATAGGGGGAAAAAAATGCCCTATTTCGTTGAGCACTGAGACTTTACAATCAACGCTAAAACGACCTGATGGGCTGGAGTTTTCATTCAATTTAAAACAGACAATTGTTCTTTCTGCTTAACCTTTTCAGTGTTTGAGTGCAGCTTCCTCACCTGGAAGTTGAAAGATGAGCATGGGTCAGACTGAATAATTAGAATGGGCATAAATATACGGTGGCATGTTTTTCATTTCAACTATTGGCAAAAGTGAGATTGATTGATTTTTTTTTTTAAAGAAGATAAATGCCTGTGAATAACTTTGTCTCTCTTTGTTTCCCCCATCTCCCCCTCTCCGTTGCCTCTCCCTGGCTTTTCCATCACGCCCACCTTCCTCTTATGTTCTCCAACCCCCACACCACCACCACCACCCCCCAATCCATGTCCAGCCACTGTCTCCATCTCTTCTCCATCCTGTCCCCTTCTCTCCTCTCCATCTCTCTCTTCATGCCCACTCTACCCCTCTCTCCCTTTCCCCTTCAACCTCTCTCACTCTCCCTGACCCCCACACCTCTACCCCCACCGCCCCCTTTTTTTTCTTTCACACCCCCCCCCCTACACACACACACACACACACACACACACCCTTCATCCGATAGGTACGCCTCCATCCCCTCTTGGCAGCTCCATCTCCTCCTCGCCTCCCCCTGTCTCTCCACCCTCTCCCTGGTTGGTTTCCACAGCTGTGGTGAGTGAGGGGCAGATGACCGGAGAATTGGCCCCTGGGAGAGCGCTGAGCCATCCTGGTGCTATTAGGCTCGTGGCTAATAATAGGTGTTTCAGACCGGGGGAAGATCAATCAGGGGGAATCATGGGGAATGTTCAGAGCAGCGCTTTTTACACATCGGCCCAGATGGATGAAATTACACTTGTCAGTTTTTAGTTGCATTACTCACAAATTGGTTGTCTACTCTTTTTTCTCCCCCCCCCTCCCTCCCTCTCCCTCTCTCTCCCTCCCTCGCTCCCTCTTCTCTCCTTTCTCTCTCTTTGCCCCCATTCATGTGTCAGTGGCCCGCTAAAAGGATTCGGTGGTGAAATCCCTGTCATTTTTGTCTTTTCCCTGTTTAGCCCTCAGCCGGCATCTCTTTTGCCTGCATGTATGCACTTAGGAGAAATCAGCAGAAGATCTCGCCTCGGCCACTTTCAGTGCTGAAGTGCGCGCAACTGACATTCTGTTCGAGTCCTGCATGTATAATAAAAAAAACAAAAAAACATTTAATTGGAAAGAGATCAACTGACAGAAAACGAATGACGATAAATGTCAGTGATTTTCCTTTCCTTTCCACTGCGAGGGTGTTCGGATTTTTATGTTTCCCACTGTATGTATGCAATATGAAAGTCTTTTCTTAGTTAAGATCTAACACACTAACTGTTGTCAGTTCAAAGATGACATAAGAATCCGCCCTGTATTTTATAGTTCAGAGTAAAAATTTGGGCTTTCGAATCATTCATTGCATATTTACATAAATTCTGTAGCTAAACCAAATTGCTAAATGTGTGAAATTCAATAATTATATTGTTACTTCTGAATAATCCTGTATAATTGCAATGTAATTAAACCTGTCAAGTGCAAATGAGACATTCGGGCTGTATCTCACTGTTTGAAAGTGAATAAAATTCACCATGCAATATTCAGTGTCTCTGCTGTTTATTTTAAACATTCACCGGCCTATACACTGGATTTTCTGCAGAAAACTTAAAGGGGAAGCATGGGAGCAAAAAGCTTTTCAGCTGGAGTGAGACTTAATATTGGAAAAGAATGAAATCAAAGCTTTGAGCAGCACGGTGCTTCTTGACTATTGTCACTCCCATATTCCTTTGGTGACTGATTGATACAGACTGATTTTTTACTTTTTGGGGGGAAAATGTTTTACCAGCAAAAGCAGCTGAGAATATGATTGCAGAGTCAGAGATGTGGTAATTGAATGACCTGAGCGTTTCTGTGCGATTGCGGGGAGAGAGAAGCAGCTCAGTTGAGGTGAAAGGGGGTTTATGCATGGCAGTGGATGCGAGCCAAAGAACACATCATCTAAAACTAAGCTCCTGATGTGTTAGCCTACATGATAACTAGCGCAGTCGGAAAGGTGGCCGTGGAGGCTGAGAGGGGTCGTTTCGAAGGCAGCCACACAACAGCTATTTGTGTCAGTGATTTCCACTTCTGGCTCGGCGCTGACAGACTGAAATGTTTAGTGTTTACAATGCTTTCCTTGCAACTTGTCCTCACATTAGCTTTTTTTTCTCCCCCCTTCTTGATGTGGCTATGTCTTTGGCTCAGAAGGGGTGGGGGTGGGGGGTCGGGGGTATAGCACTGATATATTAAAGTGCTTGTCTGTGTGAGACAAGCGGCTACTACACCCTGGTATCAAAACACAAGCATGACAATCACAGGCAGGAGAAGACTGGCTGAAAGTAGCTGCTCTGAATAGCTCACTGGGGAGACATCAATACAGCCCCCCCAGATGTTGGGGTCTCCCGGTCCAGCCTGATGGAGAGATGTTCCTCAGTCTGATTGCACAACTGGAGAGGGCTGGAAACAGAAAGGCTTCTTTGAAACAGAGAGCGGCTGAAAGCTCGGTGGCCATGGGGGAGGGAAGCAGGCCCTCTGTGAGAGAGTTTCCTTAGCAACAGAAAGAATGACATCCTGACTTCCCAGCAAAACTCGTCTCAGGGCTTCTGCTGGATATTTCCATGTGGTGAGCATTAAAAAAAAATGTTCAAAAGCCGATATAAAGACACACACTCCCTGCTTCTTCCATTTATATTGAAATGAGTTTTTCCCCCCTCTGCTCGGCTTGTGTGTAGTGAATACAGAGAGTCCTAATGTATGTATTTTGCTCATTTTACTGTGTCTGGCGTTTCCGCGCCTCTCCTCTGTGACTCTGTGTTTGCCTCCTGCTGTGGTAAACACAACATTGCTATGATAGCACATGCATTTCAGAAAGCTCAAAACACCGCCGAGGAGCTGAAACATTCTCTCTCTCCCTCTTCTCTCTGTCTCTAAATTTCTTCCCCCTCTCCCTCTGCCTCTGTCAGTCCTCTCTCTCACTTCCAGCCAAGGTATTCAGCTCCCATGATTGCAAACACGCATAATGACAGCATCTCCCGGGGGCCAGCGGAGGTACCCCACTGATGCTGAGAGACTCTATCCTGTCGTCACATTGCAGGAAATTTCTCGGCAGTGCGCACTGGAACCTAGTGAGCTTTGGCAAGGCATCACCAGAAGCTGGGCTGGCTATGTTTTTTTTTTTTGTTGTTAATAAAATGAAGTGCAAATTGTGGCAGGCTCGCATGCATTGGAACAGCTCACTGCTTCCTCCCATTACGAGGCCAGGGCGAGCGCCATGGAAGCATAAGCGTGAATACATTATAAAGTAATGAGGAAACATCCAGGAGAGGGTCACGGGGGGCGTCAAGCGGCTCCAGGGGCCTTACGAAGAGCTTTCAGTGTGCTCCGTGATGGATTAGTCATTCGCGTTTGAAGAGCGAGCGAGAGGTGGAGTTCAACAATGTTACACACAGCAACAGTTGCTAAGAGTTGCAGCCAGCGAGGCCTATTCAGTCTGTGAATATGTACAGTTGGTGCTGAGCAGGAATATAGGTGAATAGAGATAGAGCTGTTTTGTGTATCAATGATGATGATTGTGACATTTCCAACAATGCAGCATAATATTCATGAACACCGAAACACAGCTAGGAATCATGGGTACTGGAGAGGATGATAATGTAAACCATTCATGCCTTAGCAGCATGAGAGTGGCTAAGACAAAATGTCACTGATATTTGGTATTTGAGGCAAATCTTTGTGGATGTGAAAATGACATCCTAATCCCTGCCATGGCTGCAGCTGGAGCACATCGCTGTGAAGAATCAACCCGAAGTGAAGCCCACAGGCTACAGCCTGGTGGGGTACTTAGGGAGAAATCATACCCATCACTGCTCACCAGCAAATGATTACACTCTAGCAAATTTCTGTAAAAGTACAGGAGATTTAATACAGTAATGCAACCGTTCTTAGTGACTACAGCTGGATCCTGTAGAAACCCACTGCACATTTGCACGATATCATAATGTATTTTTTCTTTGATAAGAACAAAGACTCATGAGACTGTGAATCATTAATTAAAACATTTTGATTGCTGTTGATGTGTGATGTGGTTTAAAGTGAGTGAGAACAGTGATTTAGCAACCAACTGTTCACTATAAAACCTAAGTAGCAGGTAAACTAGGTCATCCTAGTGTTTGATGGGTTATATCTTACAGTAAACCCTTTGGTGAGATCAGCACCAGAAAGCTAAAATAACTGTATCATGGCAAGCAAACATCACACAGTAAAATACTAGGGCCTGACTGAAATATTATTTTTAAAACCGATACCAATACCAATATTTGGTGATTTAAAAAGCTGACGTTTTTCTTTCAAATACAAGAATCATAAACATTTAACATATCTCGGTATTAATGAGTCGTCACTAAGATTCAGTCTTAAAATTGTGGATTATTTGTGTGCACTGCTCTAAACAGGGAAGCTGCTGATTGGCCTGGTGGACAACGATGCAGCGTCAGGGCTGATAACATGGTTGAAATGTGTTTCTTCAAATTTTTCTTCACATTTTTAAATTTCCATTTATTGGCTGTTATAAATGCCGATATCAATACGCTGGCAAACAGCTAATATCAGCCAACATATCGATCATGCTCTATAAAATACTGCAAAGCTAAACAAAAACAAGATGAAAATAAATGAAAATTGTTTTATAATTTGAAATAAATAAATATAAATGAAAATGAGCTTTGGAAACTAATTAAGAGAATATTGAAAAATAAATAAATATCCATTAAAAGTTTCAGTATTTGTTAATTTGGTAAATTTTATTATCGCAATTTGCCCGATGGGCCTTTGCTGGATCTGTTTATTCATTCTGGGCATTTTTACAAATCTATGAGTCAGCTGCTTTCAAAGAGTTCTGTGTTTTTACTGTAATACCTGTACTGATTTTCCTCAATTTTATTCTGGCATATGCCCTCCATACTGTAAAGCAGGACTGAAACTAATAAAAACTAAAAAAGTAAAATTTTTAAAATAATAAAAACTAAACGGAAACAAGCAAACTCACTCTTAAAACAATGTAATTAAATTCAAATCAATACAATTGTATTTATGTGGCATCAAATCGCAGCAGCAGCCACCTCAAGGCACTTTATGTTGTAAGGTAAGGACCCTACAATATTAGATTATATATAAATAATAAAAAATAAAATGAAAAATATATATTTAAAAAAAATAGAAAATACAAACTATAAGGTATGGAACTTGCAGTGGGCACACTGTAAAATAACAGTTAAATGCTGGCAAATCCAGTTGCAGCACTTTACTGTATTTTAACTGTATTTTCTTGCAGCGTATCAGGAATTATCAAGCCTCGTTTTAAATCCAGCTCTGTGATCTGTGTCAGTAAGCACTGAACTGACATACTTAACTGAGAAAGCCAGCAATGAGTGCCTTACTAGAAACTGTCCCTGCCAATCATACATCATGCAAACAGGCCCTCATTCTATACATTCCTGTAGGGTGCGGGTGGGTGGGTGCAGACTGGTTTGAGCCCACTGCTTTAGAGCCACTTTCTCCACAGCGAAAACGCCCTCCCTTTGGCATTCAGTCACTGATGAGTCCGTCGAGCCACAATGGAGTCGCCTGATGGAACGCCATGGCAACGACCGACACCTGGCAAGAGTTCATCCCACCTCTTCTCTCTCTCTCTCTCTCTCTCTCTCTCTCTCTCTCCCTCCACCATCATCCCTCTTTTTCCCTCCCACCCCTCCCCACTAGATGCTGGAACATATTTCCCTCAGACTGACTGAAAGCCCCTGTGAACAAATAATGGGTGCACGCCAGTCTAAATAAAGTGCGGTTTATGAGTTGTGGTCAGAAATGTCTCCCCCCCCACCATCCCCCACCAACCCCACCCCCTCTCTCTTGCTCTCTTTTTAATGCTCTGCACAAAAAACAGTTGCCAACATTTTTTCCTTTTTTTTTTCAGGTCATATGGCTGGTTGGTGATTATACAAAGCCATTTTTTCCTTTCTCGCAGTGAAGCACAAAGTCAAATAAAAGAGAGTGGCTCCACACTAGTAGTCTGCAAACCCATTTTTGTAGAATGGAACAAGTCTCCCAAGCCAAAACAAACCAACATGTCCCTTTGCCATTTTTCAACTCCGGCTTTTCAATAATATGTTAGACCTTGGCGTTGAATAAATCTTCTGTAGTAAGCTTCAGCTGTAGGCTGTGTTATCAATTAATCAAATTAATCAAGACTGGTGGGAGTTGCGCAAGATCCTTGCAACTGACTGAAAGGCTGCTTAAATGGTTAAGTAAACCACGGTTTGATAGAAACCCCAGAAATATCAATCACAGACAGTGAACTTAGTGATGATGGAAGATCCTGCAGTGTTGTTTCAGACTTATTTGCACTGAAATCAGGTTCAAGAGTTGAATTAACATATAATTAAATGAGTAATTGAACATTTGGGGAATCACCAAGAGGGACCTGAGTAGACTGATAAATTTCATGGCTTTTACAGACCTGAACTCAAAACATGCTCAACTGTAGTCACGACTGGAATCCAAAGTGAAAAATAACCCTACTACAAGCTGACACTTATACCGATTAGACTATAAGTAAAATGTAAGACAAACAGTGGAGTTGGGGGAGCTACTGTATGTGCTAATTTAGGACGACTTACAAAAAAAGAAGAATCTTGCGTGAGTGAATCAAAGCATCTGAGAAGTATTGTGTGATTGTAGTTTGAATTTGATGGCACACATGGAAACATTTGCAGATTACGGTGTGGTTGTTTGCTAAGTTTGTAACAGTATCGTTAGCTTACCCAAGCTAGGCAGCCAAATATTTCTCTCTTAATGAGCTTGTTGCTATATACATGATGGAGGGGATGCCGCCAATATGAACTTGCCCAAAGTACAGCAGGATAAATGCTGTCTGGACATTAGTGCAGGTCTTCATTTTACTTTCCTCGGGACATAAAACTGTAACTGTTGCTTTTAGCAGCAGTAATCTTGTAATGTAGCATCCATCCATCTACAGCTTCTATGAAGCCAGACAAGAGACAGTCCCTTTAGCGTGCCTTGGGTTTGCTATGGGACGTCTTCCCAGTGGGACATGCTCAAAACACCTCACCTACAAGGCATTCAGGAGGCATCCTAGTCTCAGCCAACCTTCAGAGAAAGCTAATTTATGTCGTTTGTATCTGTTATCTTGTTATTTTGGTGACTACTCTCAGCTTGTGACCACAGGTGAGTAACAAGTTCCGTTTAAAAGTCGTGTTAAGTTTAAAAGCAGTGTTTAAAAGTAAAACAGGAGCAGAAGCATTGCAAGTTTATGTTAACTGACTATTTTCACTTAGTCTCCTGGTGATTTTGCACATTCATAAATACACAAGCTATCAAGGCTTGGTCTAGCAGCCTGTGATTAGTGGCTTGGTCAGTGCCATGGTTTGGTAAAGAGCTTAGTCTTTGTTTTTTGGGCCTGCCAGCTGTACTATACCTCATTTAGTCCCCCTAAAACCAATTTGATGACGCCAAGTCATGCCAGCAGAAAAATCAAGATGGCTGTTGCTGTAAAATGTAAAAAAAAAACAAAAAAAACTTTGAGGTTTTAGCACGGAGAACAGCACAATGGACTACATTTTCTACCAGAAATTATGTCTTCCATTTCAACAACTCCTTGTTAGATTAAGTTTCCAGCACACAGAGCTTTCCTCGCATCTTTCTAATGTTTCCGCAGTGAAGCATGTGGCCATCACAAAATTATTTATGCTAAATTGCCAAAACTATAGGAGGTATGGAGTAAAAGTGGAAAAGAGAAAACTGCGGAGAGACGCTGATGGTGGCTCATAAAACTGAGAGACAGAGTAATAATTTTAAGTAGTGTAATAGAGCTATGTTTAATTCCAGTAGGTGATCATGCTGTTCTCACCGTAGTCACATTTATGCATGCACGCAAGGTGGAAAATACCTATTTCTACGTCAATTACAATAGTACACGTACTAACAATCACTGCATGAGACATACAGCTCTCAGCAGATTGAAGGAAAACTTTGCAGAACAAATTGTGCATTGGCACATTTTTTAAAAGGTGTGGCAAACCTGATTGTAATGTCACAAAAGAAACATACATAGGTACCACAGAAGTGGTAATAGAAATATAACTAGCAACATATAAATTCTGTATTTATGGAGGCTTGAGGGTGCTCTGGACAATGTCTACATTTTGTTTTACTCTGAAGCACAAAAAACCCACTCAGGGGTGTCGGAGTGATGCAGACTCTTTGATACGTGTTCTACCCGAGGTATTGCATGTTAGCTAACACGTTCAGTATATAAATCAAGGACTGAGGAGAGCTGCGTGTGTTAATGAGCATTAAAAAGCTCTTAAAGTGTAATCATCTTCATGGACCCTCCACATGGCCTCTTTTTTGCACTATCACTCCTAACCACAACCTCCTCCAGGCCAGCAATCACGAAACCAGAACTCTTGACTCACCAGGCTCACATTACAAAGTTATTGGCGCTTTCAGAGAGAAGCTGTATGGAAGTGGGGGAAACAGAAGCAGCTATGATGTTATTGCATTTAGTACAACAACTTCAAGACAAACTACCCCCAGACACTGTAGGAGAACACAAGACTTAGCTGTCCCTGAACCTGCCTTTGTGGAAACGATGACAAAGTAGTGTGTCTTTTGTATAAACTGGACAATCACACATTTGTTCATTCACTGGGGAAATCTGTGCATTTCACAGGAGAATACAACCCTCCCTTCACGCTCCTGAGATAGATGAGAATGACAGGTGTGAAGTGGGCAAAATACTTCATACACAGCCTAAAACAATAGCCTTTGTGCTCATGAAGGAAGAAAAACAGGTGACAATGAGTTTCTGCATGCGAGCTACTTCAATGTGACTTTGAAGGATTTGGAGGAAAAAAAAGTGACAGATGTTTGTTTTGGTTACCTGAAATTCCATTTAAGGAGGAATTGTGTTTTATATCAAGCAAAGGGTCACTGAAGAGCGAGTGAAAAAGAGGAACGTTGTTTTTTGTTAAATAGGAAATATTTGGTTTTGTGTTGTAGAGATTTGAAGCATTTTTATAACTGAATGGTAAGGTTTGTGGGACAGGATGACTCAAGGATATCTGCTCAGTTACTGTGGGACGGCTGGCTTGATTCCCAGTTTCTTAGTCAACGGAGAAAACCAACATCGTCATTGAGCGAAGAGACTATAGAGAGATATTTAAAGGAGCCGTTCCATTTATAAAAGTCCTTTCTATGAATTAATGAGATGTGATAAGAGAGGATTACCAGAGAGGACATAGCTGGAGTTAGAGAAGAGGTGTAATTCAAAGTGGGAAGCACAAATCAAACAAGCTAACTAACTTTAGTTAGCACATTAGCTTTTTATTGTGCACGCAGTGGAGCTGTTTTGTGCCACTGGAAAATGTTCGACATAAACAAACTAAAACTTAATTTCAGCTATTAGCCTCTCCTAACATTCAAAAGCTCAGTTTGTCTCTGTGTGTTTTAATCTTGCTTTTGTTTAAGACTGATCGATGCTAGTCTAAATGATAGCTGTGGAGGGAAAATTCATTATTGTCTTGTGTAGTGAACTACACTTATTCGTTTACCCAAGTGAACAGGCAAGTTTCAGTAAAGTTCATCTGTGCCTGGCAGTGCATGCAGATGTTGTACTGTACAACTGGACTAAGGGGGCTTAGTATAGCATACTGCAAAAGCAGCCCAAGACTTTCTCAAGGCAAAAAAATTGAATATTCTTTGAGTCAGTCACCTGATCTCTACCCAACAGAGCAGCCTTTTCAGTTACTACGTAGGTGTCTGTAAATGCTTGTTGCATGATAACGCAGCACTTCAGCTTCTCGTGCAAATACAATCACTTTTTGCTCAACAAAAACAAAACAATGGAATACTATAAACTTCAGAACATCAGCCTTTATATTCAATCTTGCCTGTGGATTATCAGTGGGAATAATCCCACTGTGGGAGGGCTTTTTGGCTAGGTAGAGATGCCTCAGCATAGCGACATAGCACAGACATAGAGACACAACATAATAATAAGATATTTTATGAAAGGGGAGGGTGAGTATCACATATTGTTCAGCTGAATAGTTCTTTTACTGGTTTACATAAAGTATCTTTTTTTCTAAATACCACAAACATCCAAATATGAGGTGCCACCCTATTTAGAAATTCTCTTCTATAGTGGTAGGTAATAACAATGAGTAATGAGTTTTTCTTTTTATTTAATGCAACCTTGATTATAAACAGGAAACCTATCCATACTGTGGCCAGCCACACACTCTACCCCTCAGATGAAATAAATAAGTGTAGGGGGAATATATAATTTCACTGCACGTTCATACATGAACACAAGTGACTGTAACACTAACTCATTCCAGCTCTGGGATTTATTAGCTTTCAGTGCAAAATTAAACAAATCTGCTTCGACATAACCACCTTAAAATGGCCGTCGTAAATTATCTCACATTAGCAGTCGCTTCTGGTGCATAAAAATGTTGTAGTTCAGTTATAAGAAGACTGGTGTATAGCAAGAACAGGACAAACATTGCTCTGTGCACTTGATTACAACAAATAAATACTACTGCGAGACGGATACATCTTCCGTGCGAGAGTACACTTAATAGAGTGCAGCACCAGGATGTATTTATGAAGTGGAGCAAAGAAATCCAAAATGCCAATCTCTCCACGAGCAGCAGGGAAGGGATGGCCGGTTACAGAACATTTTCTGACTCACTCATTCAAACTGAGTTTTACAGCGCCGACACGCACCCATGACACGCAGCTAAAACGCTGCCTAATAAATATCGCCTCCGTTTTTATGCCTGCTTTGAGGTAGCCCCAATTAACCAGGCACTACATGCACTCCCCAGTGACATATGTCCCAGCTGGAGCCAAAAATAACACTACCATGACGGAGGATGGAGGATGAAGGAGGAGAAGGTTGTGTGTCTAAGTCGCACGCGTAAGTATCAAAGCCTTGCATACCGTGCTGTAAGGGGGAAAAACTGTTCTGAGGGCTGCAGTCGTTCAGATTTTCAGTTCAAGTGTGGCTGCACATTTGCATTAAGAGTGTAGCTGGGCCTGCGGTGGAATCTCCCAGTGGAGTGCTTCAGAGGCCGAGGCCCGGGGCAATGAGAAGAGCCTGCTTCTATGTGAGTGAGGTCAGGGCAGAGCCACCTGTGAGGAGGTGGAGGATGAAAGGTGGGAGCATAAGAGATAGTGTGTGTGTGTGTGTGTGTGTGTGTGTGTGTGTGTGTGTGTGTGTGTGTGTGGGGGGGGGGATGCATATGATGATGAATGAAATAAAGAAAGAGGAGAGCAGGAAAAGCTAAGTCACCTGTGGTAAAAGTATTAGTGTCACTGTAGTTTGCAGAGGTGGAAGTGAAGAGAGGTAAACTGTGGAGGATTGATCAGAGCCTAAAAACACAAACAGCTGTGCAGCAAAGTGTGGAAACAAGCGATAAACTACAGCACAGGCTTCTGCAGCATGGAGCCCGCGCATAAAGATGGATACGTGCGTTTCTGCACACCTGGAAGACCTTTCGCCTTTTACCTGAAGAATCCGGCCAACACATAAACCTAAAGCACTTTGACCTTTACTTATATTTTATATTTATCCAACAAAAAATACAAAAAGCCGAAATCTAAAATCTTCTATTTAAACAATCAGTCATTTCAGATGTTTTTTATATTCTGTCAAGCCAGACAGGAACACTGTCATATGGCTAAATTATTAGATAACTTAAGGCCAACACAACAAGCTCTAAATGCATCTTAAGTTGTTGCTGCAAGTGTGTTAGCAGACCTTAATTACACATCCTCCAGACACCGACTCATGTTTTTGCTGAAGTTAGATCCAATTCTTACTCTCCTCTAAGCTCTGCTTTTGGTCTTGCTCGATGACTAAGAGAAGTATCTGGCGAGAAGTATATGGCTAAGCTCTGCTACACTATAGGAACAAAAGTACTGAGTCACAGCACTTAATGTTTGAATTCAGCTGTTTTCAGTCCCATTGCCACAGGTGTACAAAATCAAGCACCTAGCCATGCAGTCTGCCTTTACAAACATTTGTTAAAGAAAGGGTTGTTTCCAAAGAGCTCAATGAATGTGAGCGTGGTGCTGTAATATAATGCTATGTTTGCAACAACTCAGTTCGTGAAATTGTCCACAATCAAGTGTAAGTGGTATTATTCCAATGTGGAAACATTTAGGAGCCACAGCAACTGAGTCACTAGGAGTAGGGTAAAAAAAAGCGATACATTATAGTATCTTGATTTTTTTGTGTGGTGATATATCAATACAGGGACACCGAATATTTGTATGTTATTAAGTTAAAATGCTCTGGGAATACTACAAACAAGAGGGCTCACTTCATGCACCACAATCCTTAAATAACGTTTGCAAACTTGCAGTAAATCGACTCAAATCGAAAACCATCCAACACACTCATCTTGCCAAAGCTAGCTCCTAATTCAGAGTAAGCTGAAGTCTCAGTTATATGAGTAAAAATAGGACAGCACCTTCCTTGCATCTATAAAAACAAATTAAAAAAATAATAAATCTGTGAGCACAACTCAAGGGGACTCAACTAAATTGGATACCAGCTGGTTGCATTCTGGTTATAGTCCTATAGAACATATCGTCTTGAAGCATTCTCAATCATCCAGGAAAGTAAATCTCCAAAAGTTGAATCTGTTCATCTGGACGTAGCGTTTTGTGGGAGAAACGTTTCGTCACTCATCCAAGTGACTTCTCCAGTCTCAGCTGACTGCAGGTTTCCCCAAACCTTATAAACAGTATATTTGCATAATGACTGAAACCAGCCCACTGAAGGAACAATGGGCTGTGAGGTCAGTTCCTTAATCATAATTATGCAAATTCCCATGACCATTGATCAACAATCACTGACCAAAACCCACTGATCAAAGAACACTGATCAATGGCCATGAGTACCATTCACAGAGAGTTGGGGAATGGCTGCAATCACAGCATTGTAAGATGGCGAAAGATGTACCCTTAGGCCCCTCCTCGATTCAGAGATGGTCTTTCCTTTTCACGTAAATGGCCTCCTTGACTCCGCGCTCAAACCAGCGTTCTTCCCTGTCCTGGATGTGTACATCCTCATCGTTGAAAGAGTGTCCACTGGCCTGTAGGTGTAAATAGACTGCAGAGTCCTGGCCTGATGAGGTTGCTCTTCTGTGTTGTGCCATCCGCTTCGCTAGAGGTTGTTTGGTTTCCCCGATGTATAAATCCTGGCAATCCTCCTGGCGTACACTATGTTACTCTGTTTGTGTCGGGGGATCCGATCCTTGGGGTGGACCAGTTTTTGGCGCAGCGTATTTTGGGGTTTAAAAGCCACAGAGACCCGGTGTTTAGAAAAATGCGTCTCAACTGTTCCGATACTCCTGACACATATGGGATCACTACAGGTTTTCGCCTGGGCAGCGGTTGTCCTTCTCTCCTGGATCAGCTGGAGCTTTCTTTGGGTGCCTTCCCAGCTTTGACAAAAGTCCAGCTGGGATAACCACATTTACTCAGGGCCTTCTTGATGTGCTGTTCTTCTGCCTCCCTGGCCGCTGTGTCAGTGGGGATGGTGTTCGCTCTCTGTGTTGTAGCGTCCTGATGACACCCAGTTTGTGCTCCAGTGGATGATGAGAGTCAAACCTTAGATACTGATCCGTATGCGTGGGTTTACGGTACACGTCAGCTTTTAGATGTCCCCATTACTGATGGAAATCTCACAGTCTAAGAAGGCTAACCTGCCACTTTTCATATCCTCCTGGTGAATTTGATGTGTTGGTCCACCGAGTTAATGTGATCCGTGAAATGTGGTACGTCCTGAGATTTGATTTTCACCCAGGTGTCATCCACATATCTGAACCAATGGCTTGGTGGTGTTCCAGGGTAGGATAGCAACGCCCTCTTTTCCACTTCTTCCATGTACAAATTGGCCACGATGGGTGAAACTGGGGAGCCCATGGCACACCCATGTTTCTGCCTGTAGAACTGACCCTTGTATGTGAAGTAGGTGGAATGAAGACACAGTTCCAAAAGCAAACACACTTGGTCGATGCTGAGAGTGGTCCTGTTGCTGAGGTTGGTGTCATCCTGTAATCTCTTACGGACTACCTCCAACGCTTCCGTGACTGGGATGCAAGTGAAGAGAGATGTAACGTCGTACGAGACCATGGTCTCATCTGCCTCCATAATGACATCTCTCACCTTCTCAACAAAATCCAGGGTGTTCTGGATGTGGTGTTCAGAGCTGCCCACCAGCGGGTTGAGGCTCGAAGCCAGAAACTTGGAGATGTTATAGGTGACCGAGTTGATCAGGCAGACAATTGGTCTTAAAGGTGCACCCTGCTTATGTATTTTCGGTAAACCATACAGGCTTGGTGTAGATTCCCCTGGGTACAGCCTGTGGTATGAGGTCCGGTCGATAGCCTTGTCTTGTTCTAACTGCTTCAGACAGTCTATGACCCTCTTCCTGTAAATCCTCGGTGGACCAACACATCAAATTCACCAGGGAGGATATGAAAAGTGGCAGGTTAGCCTTCTTAGACTGTGAGATTTCCATCAGTAATGGGGGACATCTAAAAGCTGACGTGTACCGTAAACCTACACATACGGATCAGTATCTAAGGTTTGACTCTCATCATCCACTGGAGCACAAACTGGGTGTCATCAGGACGCTACAACACAGAGCGAACGCCATCCCCACTGACACAGCGGCCAGGGAGGCAGAAGAACAGCACATCAAGAAGGCCCTGAGTAAATGTGGTTATCCCAGCTGGACTTTTGTCAAAGCTGGGAAGGCACCTAAAGAAAGCTCCAGCTGATCCAGGAGAGAAGGACAACCGCTGCCCAGGCGAAAACCTGTAGTGATCCCATATGTGTCAGGAGTATCGGAACAGTTGAGACGCATTTTTTCTAAACACCGGGTCTCTGTGGCTTTTAAACCCCAAAATACGCTGCGCCAAAAACTGGTCCACCCCAAGGATCGGGTCCCCTGACACAAACAGAGTAACATAGTGTACGCTGTTAAGTGCCAGGAGGATTGCCAAGATTTATACATCGGGGAAACCAAACAACCTCTAGCGAAGCGGATGGCACAACACAGAAGAGCAACCTCATCAGGCCAGGACTCTGCAGTTTATTTACACCTACAGGCCAGTGGACACTCTTTCAACGATGAGGATGTACACATCCTGGACAGGGAAGAACGCTGGTTTGAGCACGGAGTCAAGGAGGCCATTTACGTGAAAAGGGAAAGACCATCTCTGAATCGAGGAGGGGGCCTAAGGGTACATCTTTCGCCATCTTACAATGCTGTGATTGCAGCCATTCCCCAACTCTCTGTGAATGGTACTCATGGCCATTGATCAGTGTTCTTTGATCAGTGGGTTTTGGTCAGTGATTGTTGATCAATGGTCATGGGAATTTGCATAATTATGATTAAGGAACTGACCTCACAGCCCATTGTTCCTTCAGTGGGCTGGTTTCAGTCATTATGCAAATGTACTGTTTATAAGGTTTGGGGAAACCTGCAGTCAGCTGAGACTGAAGAAGTCACTTGGATGAGTGACGAAACGTTTCTCCCACAAAACGCTACGTCCAGATGAACAGATTCAACTTTTGGAGACCTATAGAACATACTTGTTAAAAATAGCAATAATTTCAGCATTGTGGAGTGTCCCACCTCGATCGACCACCCAGTGGTAGACCAGCGTAACATTACAGAGCAGGGTCAATAACTGTTCCGGTGACTAGTCATTTCAATGAAATTTTATTTATAGTACTAAGCACGTAAAAGTGCATAAAACTCATCAACTTTCTGTTGATTCAATAACTCCAAACCTCCTCTGGCATTAACATCAGCACAAAAGCTGTGCACCGGGTGCTTCATTGTATTGATTTCACGTAAGTAGCTCAATACTTTTGTTCATAATAGTCTATATAGACTACCAGCTAGTCTCTATCTATTTACAAAGCTGAAAACAGTAGGTTGTTCTGTAGTGCTGAATGTATCTCAGATAAATTACACAGAACTCACCAGTGTGTACAGCAGCTGTGTAAGAGCGTCTGCTGCTAACTTTCCTTCAGCTTTATGAACTGTGATACTTTTATGTAACTACTGTTTGCAATAAATCTGGTAGCAGTGACATAAATGCTCACTGGTAAATGCTTGAACGTAGACGTGAAATGTACCACAACTCATTGTAACTATGTTTGATTAGTATGGCGCTGTGCTGCGAAATCCAAACCCATGAATCTAAGAGCCAAGAGCGGAAGAGCTAATCCTTTTAATGCAACGGTTGTAATTTGTTTCTTGAATCTTGATGCAATTGTGGTTTTAAGGCATTTCCAATTGTGAAAAGCAAACCTTAGCACCTACACACGCTGCTTAATTTATTTGCCAGAGTCAAAACTTCAGATCCCAAACATGAGCTGCTTTTTTGAAGCCAACAGCTAATTGATATTTTTCCGCAAACAGCATCCAGTAAAGTTCTCTAATGGCCTGAAATCTTAATCACAGCTTCGACTAGACATGACATCATGGCAACAGGTAGCCCATTTTGTTCCACGGGTCTTTAATCATCAAGATTACCATCATAACGGGTAAGTGGACCACCGGTTCAAAAAAGAAGGCTTCTCTGTGTGGAGAACTCAGATAAGGTATGTCTGTGCTGCAAATAGCCTGGAAACAGAAAGGAGAACACTGTGTTCCTTTATTTTGATGATCTCAGATAAAGTGCTTTTTTTGGTTTTTAAATGGAAGTTACAATAATCAACAAAAATTTGATACACAAGTGAAGATGCTTTATAACTATGGCGCAAGAGAATGGATTGAACAACTGCAAATGGCTTTCAGACTTTAGATTCCCCAGATAATCAACAGTTATAGATTCAAACCATCACCAATAAGCAGACCCCTGCCAAAACACAATCAGCTCCCTGTCAACACATTCACTGCACTCCTTCCTCTCTCCTCTTCTCCTTAGCCCTGCATGTTGGATGCCTCGGTGTCAGCCACACCAGTTATTCCCTTAATCCTAAACAGATTGGCTTCCGCCACAGAAGAAAACCCTCAGTCTGGCCGTCTCCTTGGCGCTTGCTCCGCAGAAACCCCATTAATCGGCAGCACATGGCGATAGGTTATGGAATGGATTACGGGCCCTGCAACGTATGTGGTCCACGAGCTGCTCTGATGGTTACATGGTGGCGTTCAGAGACACACTCTCTAACAAGGAGACAGAATTGATCGGCACTGTTCTCACTTTTACAGCCTTCCAGACCAAAGGGGGAGGGGGACAGTTGTCAGTCATTCCTAATAGTTGCTACCCTCAACAGCGGAGTCAATGGCTTTCTCCCTGATGTGAACAGTGCATAGAAACTCATGCGGCGTGCTGAACGTGTAATTATCAAACTTGGAGCTGCTTATTAAGATGAGAAAGAGGACAAGGCGATTGTGTTTCTTTTATTTTTTGTTTCTCGGCACAATGGAGTAAGTGGAGGTCTGTGAAACCATGGTGAGGAAGAAGGATCTGAGAGGAGGAGGACAAGAGAGGGAGGAGGCAGGGAGCGAGAGAGAGACATGGGGAGAAAGAGATAAAGGAGGAAGAGACAATCAAGCACACACATACATGAACACACACACACACAGAGTCAGAGAACATAATAGTGAGGTAACCACAGTGTTCTTTTTTTTCTGCCGCTGTATCAGTAGGTGGTATGTGCGAACAAGTGCGGGTGTGTATGTGGGCCTATAGTGTGTACCTCTTAAGGGGTGGATGAGGTGTCACGAACACAGCTGCAAGGCCTGCTCTGGCTCTATCGTTTGCACTGCACTCGTTGTCTTCCAAGAGTGAAAAGTGACCAAAATTATCTGAACATTCAGGGTGAACGGTATGTGTGTGTGTGCAGGGTAAGGGGTGTCCTGATTCAGGAGGAAAGGGTGAAAATTACACCTTTGCACACATGCCCTGAGAGTGGATCATACACTGGGTAGGTGAAAAGAAACCTGAAAATAAAGTGTAAACTATGCATGTGTTTGGTTTGCCCACACAACGTCTCGGACTCAGACCTAATGACTCATCTTAGCAGAGCCCTTATCAACCACCAGGCATGAAAAACGTGGGACGGCTGAAAGCTGCAGTTCCTCTAGTGGCCACTTGAGGCTAGCTCCAAAAGTGAGTCAATCCCCACAGACTTCCACATTAAAATGCCAAACGTCAGAGCTCAACTTAAACTGTTTAATTCTCGGTACAAAAAGCGATCGAGGTCTTGACAGCGACACACACTTCGGTGTGGGGTGTGATTTTTCTTTTATGCTGAAAGCTTGGAGCAAAACTGCTTTGACTGACTGCGGCGAACATACGTAGCTGAAAGCAGTCTGCTACACCTCACCTCTGCTAACTAAAATCACTGATCATCTTCAACATGTTTGTGCTATTGGTAGCTTTTGGAACATTTTAATTGAATTATCTGAAAAAATTATTTGGCATGTGCTAGCTGATGATCCAGCTCATCGCCCTGCTTGGTTAGCATGTTTTTATTGGGTGTTGGACTCTTGTCTCCAATTCTGTTTTGGATTTTCATGGGCAGAATCTAGAGGCGTAGCCGGGGTGAGGAGGAGGGTGTCCGCTGATTTGGGAACCTCAGAATAGCATCCCTGCTGTTTGCGGATGATGTGGTTCTCTTGGCTTCATTAGAGCGTGACCTTCAGCATGCAACTGAGTGTGCAAAGACTGGGATGAGAGTCAGTACTTCCAAGTCTGAGGCCATGGTTCTCTGCCAGAAAACAGTGGAATGCTCCTTCTGGGTTGGGGGAGAGAGGTTTTTTTCAGGCAAGGGATCAAGTATCTTGGGCTCTTAATCACGAAGTAGAGGTGATAGAAAAGTGGAGCAAGAGTTGTATCGGTGGATTGTGTGACATTAGCACTAATGTGAGAGTTGTACAAGATTGTTATGATGAAGAGAGCTTTCAATTTACCAGTCCATGTAAATCTAACCCTCATCTATGGTGATGAAATCTGGGTAATGACTGAAAGCATGGCTGAAACGAGTTTCCTGTAAAGGGTGCCTGGGCTCAGCTGTAGAGACAGAGCGAGGAGCTCGGGGAGGGATCTCAGAGTAGAGCTTCTGCTCCTGCGTGTCAAAAGGAGACAATTGAGGTTAGGTTAGGTTGCCTCCTGGCCATCTCCCTTTGGAGGTTTTCCAGACACGCAGAACTGGGAAGAGACCCTGGGGTTAACCCAAACGCTGCTGGAGGAATTATATATCTCATGTGGCCTGGAAACACCTCAGGATCCCACAGGAGAACTGAAGTGTGGCTGGACGGGAGGATGTCTGGGATAGCCTGCTTAACTCAGAAAGAATGGATGGATTGATTATGTCAATACATCAGAAGATAGTGGGCAACAACATGCTGGCTATGTCTTTCTTTCATGTACAGTCAATGAGCTCCACATTCCGCATGCAGATTAAAAAATATCAGTCAGATTAAGGGGACGACTTGCAGCCCTATTTCCTACAAAAGCTGTCTGTACTGTTTTAGGTGGTGGATAAAGTATCTTGTGTCTGCAGCTTGAGAAGTTATTCCACTTGTAGCAGCGAAAGCGAAGTGTGTAAAATGTCTGATTCATTCATTGCATACAAATGGTGAAGAAATATATCTCACTGACTGAGACTTGACAGTGTTTTCAGGCGTCTCACTGTATGAGCAAGCGCACGTGACTGGGCATTAGGTCTGACTGTGTGTGTGTAGGCCTGTGTCTGTGCATGGAAGGCTGTAAACAATGGGTTTGGTTCATGGACGCCACTAGAAGAAGCCCAAGGCCAGAATGATGTCGGCCAAACAACAGCTCACACAGACGACTCCCTGGACCGATGCCCGTTATCTTCCTCCAGCCGGCCAGCTAGAGCTACTCTATGTTCTCTGGCCTTTTATGAGAACTAATAAACAGACTTGCCAGCAAAACTTGAGGATGCCTAACTGGCCGTTTTGAAATGGACTGCCTACTCTCAAAGTTAATAGTTCGAATTAGATATGTCCTTACACCTTCTCGTAGCAGCTGACAATCTACAGAATGTTGGATTTGATTGATGGAAAAGATGTTTTCTTTCACGGCACATGAAATAAAAGATGTCAACATTTCAAGCTTCCAGAATAAAAGATTGGTGGCATCACTCACCTCCAAGCCATTTAGTGTGAAGCCAATTAAGACATAATTCAATATTCTGCTATTTAATACTGCTCCAAATCAGTCTGATTTTATTTCACTGCTGCTAAGAGCTAACCCGAATAACACTGCACACTGTACACAGCAGCAGCTTGCAGAGTTACTGCTGATATGGACAGGTATGTTTTTATATGCTTATTATTCTAGGCTGCAAATGTTCACATAATGGAAGAGAAGAGGTGTTTCACTGAACAGGTCAACTCAAAGTTACATCATTCTAAACTCTTTATCGTCTCTTCACAGAGTAAAAAGCATTTAAAACGTGCACTTTAACAGCATGAGGGGATTTTTGGGGGGGACTACTATAAAACACCTGCGTGCACATGGCTCTGTTTGTTTGAGTTTAAATTGACTTTATAGTTTCATAAAAGAAACTGTGATAATAAAATAACACTGAATTTCATTTCAGGTGCATATATGGTAGTTGTTGTTTTCTTTTCCTTTAGAGAAAAGTAGAGAAAGTCACTGATGTCGTCACAAACAGTGTGCTGATTTTGGATTAAATCATCAAAAGACAGGTGGGCGGGTCCCATCAACTTTCTGAGTAATGAACTACAATTTTACTTTCTAATGACTTCGAAACAGTTTGAAGTTTTTCAGAAAATTTCCTTCTCTTCTGCAGTGACGGTGGCCTGTGTTTCCCCTTTGCATGCGTCGAGATCTGAGAACACAATCCCAGACTGCCTTGCTTTTGATCAAAGGTGCCGTGTGTTTTTTCATTGAGCTGAAAGTATGATAAAGGGGCTGCTGTTACAATTAGCGGGAAGTTGTGCTTTTTTTCACCCTCCACAAGCCTCGTCTCATAAGCACGTCGGTCAGACGACTGCGGACATGACTGCTGGCTCTGACCTCTGCTCGACGGTAATGATCGCACCTTCACCCCAGGCTTTTTCTTCCTTCAGGAGATGATGACCCTGTGTGTATGTTCTTGAGACATGACTAAGCCAGATGCCTGGGTGAGGGTGATATGATACACAACGCGCCATTTGTACTCCACCGATACGCTCATTATACTGCTCGATGAACGAGACGTCTTCAAACATGTACTCTTCATATTTACTGTGTTTTCCAGTCTCAACTTTACCACAGAAGAACTGCAGGACTCACTTTATAATGCTCATATACCATATACATGCATGGGAACGTGTCCTTTTTCCCCTGCAGCCCCCCTCCCTCGCCCGCGTATCCCCCCATCCACTTCCTGCTATCTCTGGGGCCAATCTAAAGCTGCGCTATTACGAGTCCTGTACTCAGCGTGTTGGCGGCCGATTTAGAACATCAACACCATCAATCAACTCGCCAATGGGGCCAACCAGCTGGCTGAACCGTCCTGTCCCAATGCCGGACAATTTGTCATCCAAGGCCAACTTGCGTTCAAACTAAAACCAAACCTTTCTCCACCCCTCGATAAAAACCTCTTTTGATTACTTTTAGACTCGCCCTTTCAACTGCCTTGTTAAGCCTTGATGTCTCAACTCACAATTGCCTCTTTACCAAAAGCTTTGCAATTGTTTTCTTTCAGTCTCTCTGCATGAGGATAATTGAACTTATAGGCTGCTGAACAAGGGTGCAGCAGTCTGTTCAAGTCACTATTTTGCTGGAAATGTGCATTGGCCATTTCTAAAAGTTTCCCTCAGCTCGCTGAGGTGCGCCATTATAGCCAGCAAATAAACAAACAAATAAACATGCAGTGGAGAAATCATGCGTCATAGTTCAATAAAACACTGGCTATACACATAAACTAAGCAAATATTTGTTTTTATGTATGCCTTCTGTATACTTCAGCAATAATGATAGAGTACAACAGACTTTATATGTTCATAAAAGTCATAGACACACTTGATAAAAAAAAAAAAGGAAGGGTTTTCCTAAACTAATAAAACAGAAATGAGGTTTGTGTTCCAATTTATGCCATCTACTGATATACCAAAGAGAGAGACACTGCAGCTTTTTAAGATTTTAAGATACTGTTAAATTTTTTGGCATAATGGGAAATCAGATTTACTGCAGCTGAACATGTGACAAATGGCTTTCATAAATCCACTCTAACAATGATGTCATGGATTCCCCATCACCACACACACACACAGATACACGTGCATGCTAGCACACTTGCAGACACACACCCTATTAACTGCTCAGCCTTCACAGTCTTGCCTCATGTCTTCTTTGCTCGCTCTCTCTAGGCCAGCTGAGAGGCCCTCGGGGGCACGGAGGGGGCCTTGGAGTTGTCCAAACACCCCAAATGAAGGTCTGGGGAAGTTCCTTGCTCTTTTGTCTCTGCCCGTCTATGTCAGGGGAACAAGTGCAACACAGTGCGCAGACTTGGGAGTGTGTCTACCGGGGTCACGATGTGGCTGCTCAGCAGTCGCTCACAGTCACGCTACCACGGCTTACCCCTTACCGCCCCACTACCCTGGGCTGCCAGACACTCGTCCCCAGCTGCACAACTGGCTGCCCTTTACCAGTTCAATCAGCCAAGGTCACCAACAATCAACCAGTGATGATGCACATCTGTGTGTGTGGGCAGGAAGGTATGCGGCGAGGCTCCTCTGAATTCTCCCACCAGCACACACACACAAATGAGAAACTGTACCACGCACCGCACACACACACAAACAAGCAGAATGCAGAAAGCAAAAACCTGCAGAAAATCCAGATGATTCACTTTCGAGACTGTGCAAGGGATTAACAAGAGTGTGCAGCAAATCACAGTCGACACTTCCAAATTTTGCAGCGAAAATGATTTGTGCTAAACAGAACCATACACCAGAACTGGGCGGCATTTTACGCGGTCGCACGCAACTTTATTTGCCTGTAAATAATTTTCCAACATCCCGTTCAAGAACTGGAGCATTTGATTTTGGTTTTATGAGGGCATGTTTTACAAATGCTACGCAGGCCAAGAGAAACTGTACCTGGCAGTCACAGCGAAATAAGGGCTTTTCCTCACCTTCTCTCAGTATTAATGAGTCCAGAAAACAGCTCAGATTCGAAGCCAAAATAGATTACATTCAGGAGCGAGGGAGCCGCCAAGTATACAGCATGACAAAGTGCTAAAAGGATGCACAGCTTCAGTTCATCACGTTAAACGATGCATAACGGTTACTGTTAAAAGTAGGTGCTGTTACTTTGATTAATTAACAATACGAGAGGGAAAAGTTTTTTTTCTTTATGCAACATTATAAAAACATTTCTGCATTAAATCAAACACTTCCAGTTGCAGCTTGTGTGGTGTTTTTTTGGATAACTGGAAGAAGAATGTGTTTAGGGGGCATGAGGGAGCGTTCGGGTGAAATTATAACAAGCATAAATTGGACCCTTGGCATCGGCCTTTCTTTGAAAAGTCTTAATGACAAATCACCACTTTCCCTTTCACCTCCTAGTGTTTCATCTGGGCTCTACCCAGGGTGCTCTGCTCCGATCCCGCAGCACCGAGCTGCTTAAGCCTTGCTCATGGCCATTTTCCCCAGAAAGCATTTTTGGTTTTACGCCTGCCTGGACTTCAGTGCTAAACGCGCTTTTTAGTGTTACTCTTACTGCAATTTGAAAAGGCAGATTGGCTAAGTGTGTGGGAACTGCTGTGTTTTTGTATCATCGTGCACAGGTACTTTGGGATATGAATCAAGCTAAATAGAAAAAAATACATGTGAAGTGTATTGTGTTCTGCTTTCATGTCTTTGATCCTTTCTTCTCTGAAACCTGTGATTTAAAAAATGCTGTAAATCTTGATGTAAAAATTAACTATAAAACAAATAAAGAAAAAGTAAAAACTTCACCTGGATTTTAACGGCTACTCTAGCTTGCTTTCCCTTTCTTTTTGTATCAAAAACACTTGCAGTAAAAATAATAACACCTTTACAGGTAATTAAAGAAAATACTTGAATTTTAAGGCACTGCTCAACTGCAAGACTCTATGGATAATGTTGGGGCATTATAATGCAAATGAACAGGATATAGAGCTAATAAAGAGGGCCTTTTAGGCTGAACAAACACACAAACCTTCACCTCAGCACAAAAGAGAGGCTTGTGTCCCATTCACAACACGAGACCACAATCAGTCCTCTAGACCTGACTGATAGCTGAGGGATACCAAAGCTAAATCCAAACCCAGGTGACCACCAGCAATCCCTGTCTGCAGCCTCGTCTTGACGGTCTAACTACTTAATAAGTGGCTGTCCCGGGTTTCCTGGACATAGTCCAGACCCACAGAGGCCCCGCTGGAATGGACGCCCAAAAGCATAAGAAGGGCTTCATTTATCAATCAGACCAATCACAGACTTTTCCGGCGCTATGGACGGACACATGTTGGGGATTAGTCTTGTGGAAATCAGTACAACTAAACTGTGGAGACTCAGTCGCTCAGAGATTACAGCAAATCAACAGAGTTACATTAAACTTCAGCTGCAGCGGGATCGATGCACCGTCAATGTAAATTCAAGAAACTGTGTAACATAAAGCATAGATACAAACAATAAATGCAAAACTGCTCAAGTAGATGAGAATCTGAATGCAATGACAAATCCTCCGATTGAAATAAATGGGTTTCTGATTCATTCGATATATTTTTGCTTTAAGCCTCCGTGATCTTGTGTGTCTGGCTTAAATAATTCCATATGTAGTTTAGGATTATGTGCAGACAGACACGCATCCTTACATGATGCTGCAGCATGTCCACAGCATTGTATCTCTAAGTCTAAGCGCTGTGACATCACTGCATTATAAATGAGGTTCTGAAAGCTCGGAGTAGATAATTATTGTTAGCCAGCCTAGCACACGCTGCGAGCTACGCAACTGATTTAGAAGCTGATGGAAAGAGGTAAGCCGTCACCGTCACCTCTGGCATGTTGTGTCATTCCTGCTCATTTCCATCTCTGCACACAGACGACAGATGAGGCTCTGACAGGTGTCAGAGAAGAGCAGAGCAGGTCTTGTCAGTCACTCGCCGAACCCCCCGCTGTGTGGGACACGCACACTTTGACATACCGCGACTGTAACTGGAGGGAGAGGGAGGTGTGTCTGTTTCTGTGTGTGATGGATAGAGAAATAGAAAATGACTGGGGAAAGTGGGAGAAAGGAGAGACATGAGTGATGATAGATATGGGTGCAACAAACAATATGTAATGATCCTCTTAAAATATCAAGCAGGCAAAAAAAAAAATGTCCAGCATATAAAGAGAAGGGGGGATATATTTGGTCAGCACATTGGCAGAGGACTAGATTTTTATTTTTTTCTGTAGGCAAAGAGGTTAGAAATCCAGGTAGCCAGCATTTCTTCATGGACATGTGACATGTGTCATCTCTCACAAAGCCCTTTTGTGATGCTGATCTTGGGACACGTCACAGCACAATAGATGCACTTCAGGCCTAAATCAGCCAAGGCTCAATAAGCATGAAGGAGAGAGAACGTTTATCATTTGACTTTTGTGTCAAACGTGGTCCAAATTAAAAGAACTGTGCCATTATTTATCAGCTAAGACATGAAGAATTCTATCACATATATTGTACATTAATTATTAATAGTATTAATGGTATAGTCCCACCTAATTTACCTGTAATTAATTTGCAGCAATGAATGACAAAAAATATTTCAGTCTACCACGCACCAAAGCTAAAGAAATTAACTGATTTTACACAGAGGACAGCTTAAGCTAATGACTTAGTGTCAGCGTGAGGATAGACTTTGCAGATAATGGGTACTTCCAATAAGAGTGCTTTTCACAGAGGGGGTTATCACCTATGGTAAGAGTGTCTGAGTGCTTTTCACATACAGTATAGGTCCACGGCGTTGGACCACGGACACAGAGGTAGTACACTATTAGCGCACATTACTGGAAATAAATTAGCATGTAATTTTATGATTTTATTAAATGATATTTTGGGGGTCCAAACGTAAAGCTACTGTAATTGAAAGTGTTTTTGAGTGGCGGGATTATCATGCATTTATGCAAAAGAATTTAAAATCTAAAATTGTTTGCAAAAAAAGAAGCGTGAGAGTGGAATTTGCACCACATCCGTGTTGGCAAAACTAGGACACAGAACATGAAGTTATGGCAGTTGTTTTGGTGCTGTTTAGTCCTACAGACAGTCCAGATTCACCTATAGAGATGTCATTGTTCTTCAACTCGAGGGGCTCGGGCAAAATGGAGCTAGACCCCCCATATTTCATTTCTCCCTCGCTGATAGCATTTATCAGCAGTGTCCTGATAAAAACAAAATATGCAACTTAAGCCTGAGCAGGGCTTAGCCGCCGAGGTGGACAGGATTACCTGGAGGCTAGCCGGGACAGGCATCAGATTGTATTGTCATAAAGGGCCATTAGCCTCTTGGCAAACTGTACCTCAAGCCCAAGATGACAGAGCTTTTCAAGACAGACAGGGGGGAAAATATGAAACTTAAATTCGCAATGACAGACATCTCACTGAATGAGCCCGCCGGAAAATGGGTTTGTAAAACAAATCTCACATTAAAAAAAGGCCCTTTGTTTGTCACTTTTATCCATATTTGACACCTGTGAGCGTTTAACTGGTTTTATTACCAAGTTTATGCATGAAATAATGAATTTTCACTGCTCTCTACTTGATGTAAGTATTTATATGAAAAGAGAGATGGGGTTTCCACACAACACACAATGGAGTAGACTTACTTACTGGCTGGGATTAAATTTAATACAGGATCTTGACAGACATATCCTGGAAGCATATTGCTTTCTGTGGAGATTTCCTCAGAGCAAAGCTTACAATTTTTTTTTCTTTTTTTTTGAATTGATGGATTTTTGGGGGATTTGCCTGATTAATTGGCTGGTTAAGTCTCTTTAATCCATGATGATCACCTCCTTGCATGTCTTACGGTATTTCTTTAAGCTAATATTTGCACTAATGCTCCACATATCCGCAAACTCAAAGACAGCTTCAGTTTCTAAGATATGTATTCACTCAGTTTTGAGTGGCACTGCAGGAAGTCTCCATTTTAAGGTAAGGAAAAGTCACAATATGAGGTATAATTGCAAAGAAGGGGTGCTCTAGACAAAGTATCCACAGGTAAAGCAAGTACCACCAGCTGGTTATCTCCACAGCAGCCAGCATGTCAAAGAAAGTTCTGTCACTTTCTTTGACATGCTGGAAAAAAAGATCTTGCATGTTATCTTCAGGAGGTGATCTGGATTATTTGGTAACATGCATATTGCTCATTTCTTGTAAATCTCCACCTTTTTCCTTTTTCCATCCACACACCTTTCACTGTGCAGTGCCTAAAGGCCATATCATAAGCCAAGCCTGTAATAAAGAATCAGGCAGCACTGGTGAAGGGTGGGAGCAGACTGTCAGACTAGAAGGGCAGGCTTCAGGAGTCTTCCTCTGTCTGCTCTGTCTCTTTCAGTGTGCTTATAGCGGCTGCCGACCTGTCCTTTCCCAGAGGGCTTTGTGAAAGGACAGAAATGTGATGCTGCTACTCAGACACAAGTCGTGGTGGAGTCTGTCTGGGGAGGCCACGCTGTGTCTCCCTTCCATGACCCCCCACAACCCCACCTCCTCCCATTTTTCCTGAACACAGAGACTTCAGGCGCCAGGCTCGCTGTAACTGCAGTCTCAGGTATGCTGGGCGGACGCTGTGGCCACTTCCCAGGACTTCACCTGCACCTGAGATTGAGTGACACGGGAGCCAGAATCAGCTATACCTCAGGGAGAGCAGCTCAGTGCTCTATAACCCAAAAAGTGAATGAACCTGTGTCTTCATTCGCTGATTGTAGCTGAAGTAAATTTGATCTATCAATCTTCTAGGTATTTAAAATAAGCATAGCGACACAAACTTTTGGTAGAAATATTACTCAGCTTCTAGCGTGGAACAGGTTTCTTGCAGCTGTTTTTATAATTTAGGAATTTGTTACTTCTAGCACAAATGTCAAGATCTGTTAGTTCAAATATGATGATTGGCAGCTTTTCTTTTTTCTTACATGCTTGTAAATTGGACTTTTGGCTCAGGAATTTCCAAACAGGTAGTTTTTTCGTGCAGCAAATTTTAACAAGAACCGGTTTCAGCAACCAAGGATCGTTCTGCCAAAGTCAAAGGCTTTGACTGAGCAGCGCCAGACCCATACCCTGCCCCAGACCTCGTTAGTCCTCAGGCCTGAGCTCGACCCAATCCCATGAGCTAAAGCCAGGCCACCAGACACTGCCTGACAAACACTCCCCTGGACAAGGTTCAACATGGCAACATGTTCCATACATTTTCAATCCACAGAGATCTTCTGAATCACTCTTGGTCTGGCACTTAACTGAGGAATTACCTTACTTACATGAGAAGACTCTGCCAGGGACAAGTTCCTCCTGATAATATAGCTCCTGGGATCTCTAGGGCATACAAATCCCTGGCATGGGTTTGGTTCAGGCATGTGACAAAGATGTCTCAGAGGTAAGGCATTTTGAAGATGTTCAACAGGGAGGAGGCCTCGAGATAGACCTAGGACACACTGGAGAGAGTCTTGGTTGGCTTGGGAAAGCCTTGGTGTCCCCCTGGAAGACTTGGCTGGGGAGACGGAGATCTGGGTGTCTCTGTTTCCCTCACAACCAACACTCAGAAAAGCAGCAGAAAATGGATGGATGAATGGATGTTTTAACAATTTTTAACTGATTGGTGATAAAAGTAACAAGTTCCAGCCCTACAAGCATAAATAAGAAAGTCCTTCTGTTCATTATTTCACGTGAAAGCAGTGGTTAAATGTTACTGACCTTGTTCTCATAGCATGTGCTGGCTTGATATTTTCTTTTTCAGCACCTACAACTTGTTTTTTTCTGAATGCATTTTTACGACTAACTGGTGGGAGGCTATTTAAACAACAGCATTAGCTTCCTACACTTGCCAGTGTCTTATTCCTCTTTCCTCTGAGTGTTGTGGCATTGTCATGTGTAAAGGCTTAGGATGATTACAAAATAATTTGAAAATAGAATAAGTGCGCAGAGCTTAAGTTGAGGTTTGTTCCATCTGTCAACATATGACAGCTGGAGAGCAATTTTCATTGTGGTACAAGTGGTTTTGTGGTAAATGTGCGCTCTCATTTATCTAAAATACATCCTAAGCTGTGGCTGCTGCATCATTATTTGAGCGGGCCGCATGGGTTACAATGTGCATTTGTTCCCAAATGAAAAATCTTTGACAAAATTTGAGTGACTTGAGTGCATATGTTTTGAGGAAAGAGGGCTTTTTGTGGTGGCGTGGAAGCAAAATGTGTTTCTGGGAGAGAGGGAAGCATGCAGGGAGGAATTCAAGAAAGAGGAAAAAAAAAGATTTCTCAAATATTTGATTTTTGGGACTGATGGTATCGCTGATGTTTAGGGAGATGGAAAATACAGATATAAAGCAAATGTTAAGAGTTATGCTGAAAAGATGAGGGGTAATAACTTTGCAGCCTTTGATGATGCTACTCTGTTGCATGTGCTGCAAACTATGTGAAGCCATTTCAGAGTTACCTCGAGCATATTGTGAAATATGCTGAAACATAAACAGCATACCAAAACTTCTTATTCTTATTCCAGCTGCTCATTTTAGGGTTGCCACAGTGGATCACCCGGCTCCATCTCTATCCCCGACATCCTCCTCTGTCTCACCAACCCTCTGTATCTCTTCCTTCACCACGTCCATGAATCATCTCTGGGGTTTTCCTCCTGTCTGGCAGCTATATTCAACACCCTTTGTCCAGTATATCCACTATCCCTCCTCTGCATATGTCTCCTTCTGATGTACTCATTTCTAATCCTGTCTATGCAGGCAAATCTCATCCTTGGTGTTTTTCGAAAACATTTTTTGTTGGATACCCATCTTCACACAGCTCATTCCATTCATTAGGGCTTGGGTCGAGTTCTAGGAGTACACTGGCTTATAATAAATGAATTAATAATAAATGAATTTTAAAGAGTAAAGAAAGCGGTAATACAAGAGACATAATAAGACACACCTTCTACAAGCCAGGAGACATGTGCAGAGGACAGGCTCCTCACACCTTTAAGTAAAATGTACTGTCTGAAAAAAATAACAGGCCATTAACAATAATAATAATAAAAAACATAATAACAATACTCAGAAGTTGAGCCAGTACACTGATAGGAGGAGGGAAACAAATGGATGGATGAGCATCCTAAATACAGAAGCAATATTCCCCAACACATGAACCACTTTGCAGGGAATAAAGTGTCACTGTGACTGAAATGTTAAACAATGTGAAATAAATATTCTTTACACCAAAACTTATTTTGGACATTTTTTTCTGCACAGCAAATATGAGCTGATGAAGTTGTACCTGTAATACTGGATACTTGTAATGGTAAAAATCTAATTTGAAAAATATATTTGCTCTCAGTGTGATAACAAGACAAAACAAAAAGCGTTCAAACTTGAAATTAAGGATTTTCCTTAAAATACTTCGTTTATTTATCTTAAACAGGTTAGACTCACTAATTTAATTAAACCTGTTAGAAAAATGTCATCAGATATATCTACCTGTTTCTGTGTGTGTTTCTGCACTGGTCTTTGCTTTCTATTTGAGGGCAGAGAATTGGTTCTTAACTGCCTGTGTGTGCGTTTGTAAATCACATTAAATTTAATTACACTGAGTGTTTCTTGAGTAAACCTGCCTTAGCTCGCTTTGCTGTGGCTCACAGTTCCTCCTGCGCTCCCCTGTGCAGTCATCATGCCGTCTATGCGTGCACTTCGCGCAGCCGCAACCGGCTCGATCAACTTTAACTTCCCACAATTCCTGCGTGAAGAGGCTTCATTAACAAACAGCAACACACCGACGGAGCTAACATGTCAGACAAGAAGCAGACCGTAGATCTGGGCTTGCTGGAGGAAGATGATGAGTTTGAAGAATTCCCAGCTGAGGGTGAGTACTTCACATGTTATCTGAGGTGTTGTTGGTCTTGTTTCCCTCTTCATTATCTGTTGGAGTCCGTTACGTTTTTCTTTGCTGTGTCCTGCTGCAGTGACTCAGCTAGCCTAGCCTATTAGCTTTAGCATTAGCTAGCGAGCTAGCTGGAAGAAAAACGCCACAATTGTTCCGATTTAACCAAACACACCACTTCACCGAGCTCCCAGTAGTTTAATTCACCACTAAAACTTACTTAATGACTGCGCTTAGCTCTTTTTATGTTACGTATACTTGAAGTAACTGTCGTACACCACCTAATGTAGCTAAACCAACAAGCTAAAGTGTTCAGAACTGGTGAGCAGATACTTTTATATTAAGGTTTTATTGCAAGCTTACAGCTGTAATAATGTTTCCCAGACTGGACAGGGCTGGATGAAGACGAAGACGCTCATGTTTGGGAAGATAACTGGGACGATGACAACGTAGAAGATGATTTCTCAAATCAGCTGAGGTAATCTGATCAGTCAGAAATTGTTCATTAAATAAAATCTTTTTGTTTTTTTCATTTTTTTAATCTCACAAATCACTTAAAAGAGAATAAAAACTGTTTGATGACAAACCAAGACGTTTGCATAATCAGAATTGATCGTTTTTGCATAATTCTTTGACTTTCTGTGACAGTTTATGAAGTCCTTGCTGTCTACTAACTTTCTTGCCTTAATGTCATACTATATCTCCGTCCTTATGCTTACATTTATTTGATCGAATTTAGGTCAAGCAACAGAAATACTCTCCATTTTAAAATGAAAATCATCTTTCTGTTTTAGCACATGTGGGACACAGTGTTTTTATTTATTTTAAGCGGAAAAAACCCCCATTTGATCCACAGATGTTTCATATTTAAGAATTCAGTCATCTGCTCTGCGTTTGTAGGTCATTGACGTGTTAACAGTTGAATTTCTGTTGCTCTAAAAGCAGGAGTACATTTTTGTAACTGCTGTTGTGCACCTTTTTTTGATTTTGCTTCAAATGCTTGCATAAATTAAGAGTCCACCACAAAAAAGCTAGTTAATTTCAAACCACACCTTTATGTTAAACACCTGGTTTATATCAGTCTCACATGTTTGGAAAGCCGTGTGCAAATAGCCAAGCAATATCTGATCAAAAACAATAGGACTTGCTAATATTTCCCGTGTTTGTTATCTTAACTTGTCTTTCTGCAAATATTTCTCAAAACTGTGTCAGAAAAATGTAGATCATTGAGCAATTTCTGATGCATAAACTACAAATAAACAGTGCACTATTTTGGCCCAAAACCTTGTCCAATAAATCTCTTGGCTGTCGAGAAAAATCAGATTCAGACAGCTGGTGAAATTTGCCCCCCTGGTGGTGCTGGAAACTTTTCTGTGATGCCTGTTGGAATAACATTACACGCATTGTGATCGATGAGCGGTTACTTGTAAACCTAGTGGAGTTTCTGTCAGATGTTTAATCGTTTACGAACATGCTCCAAGTCACTGTTTATCTATTAGCATTGTTTCTAAACCACAGGCATTTTAAACAATGGCCACAGTTTAACATCTTCAAGTTCAAAATCCACAGAAATCAAACAGAGAAAAAAAAAAAGAATATTTTTGGCACAATAATCTGAAAGGTGTGAAATTTTAGGAAACAAAAGTTAAAAAATTAAGTTTTTAGACTTTAGCCTGGTTTCCATTTACTGAACGACTTAACACTTTCCTTTTTCCCCCTTTTGAAACTAAAAGTATCAGCATAGGCAACATCATTACTTAGCTACACGTATGACTGCTGATACTATATTTGTTTATGAATGTAACTGTGAATTCTCATCATATGAATTAGAAATACCACATATGTAATGTAATCGGTCATGAAGAGCCTGATGGGAAACTCCTATCAAACAATTAACGTTTTTATTTATATGCTGTTCATATGTAGCATGTAGTGAGTAATTGTCCCTGATATAAGATATTGCCTTTGCACACCACCAGAATGCCTTTTAGGAGCCGTGCATGCAATTCAGTCGTTGATATAAATGCAGCATGGAAGATGCAGTAACCAATAATGAACTTGCCTGGTGAGATTTGTACCAGTTTTGTAGCCCTTATACTTATTTCAGTAGCTTGGATTATCTTTTAAGACAGCAGGGCTCGTTTATATTTCACATGCGTAGAAAAATATAAACGCCTCTAAAACACAAAGGACGAACAACATTTGTAACGTGCAAAAGTACCTTAAGTATGTTGAGTTTAGCAGAAATGTAATGGAGTTGGCAAATCTATGAGCAATCAGTATCCGCTGATAGATAAATGGCTGCTTTGTTTTTATTTGAGTACCCTTTAGACAGTTATATGCTATTGTTTTATTTAGGCCAATTATGATAGCCATACTATTAAGTTGTTTCTTAAAGATATCATTATTGTTAAAGGCCACAGCTGCTATATGTCTATATATGTAATCATCAAATCCATAGCTGCATGCATTATGCAGTATTTATATATATTTTTTTTTTTTCTTCTCATCTCCTAATGGTTCTTACAATCAATAGCAGAGGGTACTTATGCCTCAACCACCCACCTGTAATCATCTCTGCTGACTTGATCTTTCTATTTTTCTTTCCTCCCTGCAGAGCGGAGCTTGAAAAACATGGTTACAAGATGGAGACATCATAGTGGCTGACAAGGCCTTTCAGTATTCGGAGACATTGGATATGGACATTTATAATTCAAAATTACTGGCTGACCACACACTGCAAGAAGAGTTCGGAAGATGTTAATTTGTTGCCATTTTTTATAATTGATGTTGGTGGAAGTAAAGTGTTTGGAAGAAAGTGTTCCTTTGAGTGTTTTTCTTTCTTTAATGTTTATGCTACAAATGTTTAGGTGACGGTTAAAGATCATTTCTGCATTACATTTGTGTTAATTTTATATTTGTGTGTAATGCAATCTGTAGACTCGTCCTAGCCGCCCAGTCTGAAGAAACCAGTTGGTTTTATTTGAGTAATCATTAAAATATTGCTGAAATTCAATAGGCTGTAATAACTGCAGTCCCTTTAATCGAGGAAGAAAAGCCAGTGGCCAACAGCGATGCTTGAGCAAACATTCAGCCGGGGTTCTTTGGTTTCAGCTTGTCCTTGGGCAGCTCTTATTTGGTACATGCACTAAAATCCATTTTTCTAGTTGGTATGGAAGATGACTCAGGGTTTGGCTAAAATAACTACAAATTACAGTCTTTGTAAGAACTGTTGATCTCCTCAGAAGCACACCTGCCAAGTCAACACAATCTACCTGTAATGGGCAGCTTGTTATTGCCCTCTGACACTTTGTGCATTTATTTTGGACTGCATGAATTTTGCATGATCTTACTCAGGTTCAAGTACTCAACGGATATTCGGGATCATTTTGCTTCAACTGTACTTTTTTTTTTTTTTTATTTTATGAAAGGCTCTGTTTATTGAAACTGTCAAAGCGATGTCTGCATGATAGAGGAAGAGCGAACAAAGTGTGCACAAGGGAAAAAATAGAGCTGCATAGGCTGTGCGCGGTGGAAGTGCACACAATGCAAACAAGTGTAAGTGCGCTTGTGGTGCATGCTACACACATACACCGAGGCAGTTCCTTTGCACTGTGCTGTATAACAGCCCCTTCCCTATCAGCCCCACAGTGCTGGGCCGAGTCCCTGAAGGAGAGATTATCCACTGCCGTGTTTGTCAGAGACAGGGAGGGGGTCTCAGCATGGGGCCTCCCAGCTTGCCTTGCCTGGGCCTGCCCCTACTGCCAGCCAGGCCCTTCTCTTCCGCTTGGCACAGCGGGGACTCTTGTACTGAACCAGAGGCCAATTTATCCCCGCCACACTCCCCCGGCAAAATGATTTCTCTCAGTGTTTTGTCGACTGTCGGTCCCAGGGTCCTAATGAGGTGAAATGGATGCCAGTAAGACCGAGGCTGCAAGAGCCGCTTTCATCCTGAAAACAATATCCATCCTCCTCCATGAGTGGAAAGTAACTTGAAAACATTTACACAAGCACTGTATTTACATACATTTTTTCTGTACTTTGGTGTATTTGCATTTTGTGTAACATTATTCCCTTAACATATATTTATTGGATCAGTGTAGTGGCTATTTTTTCCTTTTAATATACACAACAACCTCAAAAAGTTAAGCAATTTATAAGGGGAGGGTCACATGACGTTCACATACTCTTAAAGATCTTAAATATGTGTAATGACACACAAATTATTTCTGAGCCTGGATGAATGATAAAAACAGGACACATTAGAAAAATATTTTTCACGTCTGCGGAAAAAAAATTGCATTCCATGGAAATTGTTGGCTTTTTTGAAGCAATTATTTGGTTTGATTTGAAGCAGCGCCTATTAGGAAAACATGATCAAACAAGTCAAATAAAGGTCACACGCCCAAAAAAGAAAAAGTAAACTGCTTAATTTATCACACTTTCAGATTCATAAAACTAGAATTACAGTTTCCAGATTAAGGGCTAAAGGACTTCTCACTGCAGTTTTTTTTTTGTATTTTTTGAACCAGAGATATTTTCTTTACAATAAAAAAACGTGTGGTGCCAAGATCTAAAGACCTTTCCGAGTCCTCCAGAAAGAAAAATATTTGAAATCAATGATTGCAGTGTAAGTAAAATTAAATACAAGTGCTTCTAACCGCTACCATTTTTTCCAGTGCTGGTCAGTCTAAGCAAATATGGTTTGAGTAATGAGATATGTTTGATTCGAAAAGAAGTCTCCAAGAATCCTCCGCCCCTCCAAAAAAAAAAGAAAAAAAAGATCACATGACCTGCAGGTAATGGACAGAGCCCCTCTGGGACTGAAGTCACAGATTTGTGAATCTCATCAGTTTCATGGTTTGGGGGACAGTTATGTAAAAAACATGGAACCCGCTATTTCTGATGATGACACTTTTTTTACAGAAGAAAATTGAAAACAAATTTTCTCTTTCACGATGACGTCCCCATCTCCACCTTCCACCACCTTTAAGATAGCAAATGTCTATTGGATTGATAGATTTTTTTTCATACTTAAGATTATCATTAATTAAAACTTTAAATTTCACCTAAACAGATCTGGACATTGTTATTCTTTTATCTAATACCACTCAAATATGGAGTAAATAGCTACATTATAAATCTTATAGATATAAGATATAAGATTATAAATCTTATATCTAAATAACAGATACTTACACACAAATTTAAATGCTTACAGACTTTTAATATTAAAACTGGAATGGCGCTGATTATTTATGGTACTGATCAGTTCAACCATCACTAATAAATCCTTATAATTGGTAATAATTATGTCATTAGGTTGGGTAATATAAAACATACTTAAATTATGTATTGTGTCAGAAACATATACGTTTTTAATACACAGTGTTATACATTTGCGAGTAATTTTCAAACGAAAGAATTGTCGTTTTGTAGAGGAGGTGTCATTATTGATCAGTGAGCTCATTATCATTCCTGACACCGTATGCTGCTGTTTTAACGAAGCTCCTTGCATCTCAGAGCTACACAAAGGTGCTCTTTATTTATCCCACTACTGCCTCATTATACACTCAATAAATGAAGCAATCTCTCACAAACATCAGTTACAACCATAAATCAGCCTTCCGGATATTGTTCCCAGGTCTGTTTACCAAATAAGTGGAAGTCAGTCAGTAAACATCAGTAATTATTATTTAATTGTTTATTAACAGTACAAGACTTATTACTGAAGTAAGTATTCTAAAGTATTGTGAAGATTATTATTTTTCTAGCACCCTCTGCAGGAAATAAAGCAAGGTATCATGTTCTATAAGTGAACTCAGGGAGCTTGGACTCAAACATGCGGGATGCCCCAATCTGTTTATGCCCATAAGGGCCCTGGGCCACATGATTATTCTAAGGGCTGGGAAGTCAGTGAAGTGAGAGAATCGTTAAGTGACAGCAACAGAGGAGGACTTGTGACCATTTTGTTTGTGCTGAGAGCGTAAGATTGGTCCCTTGTGTTTGGCGCTGTGAGAGGGCCTCCGTGGGCCCTCGATATTCAACCTCACACAGATCATCAGGCTTTTCAGGGTCTGTGTTCTGGTTCCTCTTTGAACCTTTTTAATCGCGACTTTAATTTGCGCGAGCATTTTTATTTTTTATTTTGTTGTTGTTGTTGTTCTTTTGTGACCCACATGATTCACCTTGACACTGTGGCTGATATTGACTGATGTGGGGTAGAAGTGAATAACAATCTGCTTGAAAGGATTGCATTTGAAATCTTCTGAACTGTAAAAGACCATTGCTGTCTTTGCTTCTTCATATAGATATCCTCATAAGGACTAGGCTAATACTTTAAAGAGATTCAAACCAACAACCGAATGCAAGAAATTCTGCGAACATAATTTTGCGAACAGTCTTTTCCAATGCCTAGATTCTTCGTAAAGCTTCCCCCCCCCCTTATCTGCAAATTGTTTTCCCTCAGCCCACGCAGTTCTGAGACCACATGCAAGAGAGCAGCCAATGGAACTGTGGTGAGGACTATTTCATAACGCTTCATGTTGGGAGATGGCAGATCCATTGTTCTCAAGGCCCACAAGCCTGTGGGCGAGAGTCCCCGCTGTGTCTACACTGAAGAAACACACCAGCCTCCCAGGATATATTTTCCTCGCTTTTCTGCAGACACCGGAGGCTACTGTGACCATTCCAGCTCTCTCTCTCTCTCCCACTGCTACAGGGCCTGCACTCCTCTCTTCGCTCCCTTCACTAACCAGCCGGGGTGAAGACGAAGCTGTCGCTGCACAGCTAGGAAGCATGCAGCTGCTACTATAATAGCCCTAATTGCATGTTTCTTTTGTTGGGCTGAAATTAGCAGTGGGGCTACAAAACTACTACTAAAACCCCAAAAAACCTCCAAGTAAAGATGGCGGGGTGTGTGTTAAAAAAATACACAAAAAAAAAGACACTTGGGGGTGCGCTCGCCACTGAGAATGCCAACCCATTGCAGAATGGCCCACACCTGCATGCTCGCACCCCCGCTAAAGTAAACACAGATAATAAGGTATAATTACTTTAGAAAATAATAATGAGGAGCAACCCTCCAGACCCCCCTCCTCTCAGTGACAAAGGGCTGCCTGTTTTTTGTGGGGGGTGAAACAACCCCAAAGGACGCTGGCGAGTGCCCTATCAAAAGACCTGAGGGCCCTACTGAGGGTCCCTTATAGGACAGTCATCAGTGTCAAGGAGGACTTGGGCTTTTAAGTCTATTCTACCCTAACTGCCTCAATTAAGCAGTATGGACTGACCACGAGCTACTTTTTCAGCTCCATTCATCCTCATCAAAGTGATCCCCAGTTGTCCCGAATGGTTTTCCCATTCTCTATGAGATCTGAAGAAACTCGGAATTTCTACTGTGGATCAATTTATGTAGCTCCAAATCACAACAACAGTTGCCTCAAGGCACCTTATAATCACTAACATGACGTGTAATGAAAATAAAAATGATTAAGCATCTATATGTATCTGTACATAAAAAAAGACAAGAATAAGCGAGATCTTCTTCATGGATTCACTTCTACTGCAAGGTCGTAATAACGCATTGTGTTAGAAGACGGCAAATAGCATTGAAAGAATAGGATAAGAATAGGGCCGAGTCAGCTGGAAAACAGAAGTCCCCTCGACTTTTGGATCTGTGCTGTCTTCACACCGAGGACTAAAAAGAAAAAAAAAAAGATTGTTGTATTAAACCAAAAGTTAAATATTTATGGAAATAGGCTTATGTTCTTACTGGGAGAGAATTAGATTACAATATTTATGCAACTCTCATACCAAGCAGCAGGTTTGCTTATCTTGGTGCAAAAACCGGAAACAGCGGCAACAGATCCGATGATTCTATCATAAAATCCAATCCAAGCACCTGCAAAGCTCACTAATAAGCATGTTATATCTTAACAACTTTTCAAAAGAACATAGTTTAAACTCAGCGTTTGCTGTTTCAGGAGTGGAATGTGTCTTGGACTATTTCTTGGCTCTCAGCAGTTGTTTGGCAACCAGAAGAGACTCCAGCCAAAAATAATCTGGCACTATACGTCCAGTAAAATTGCTAATTATGTTTTCCTGCTGTTTACTGTTTACAGCCTTAAACGAAGAAACTAAACAACTTGCTGTAGCTTTATTTTTAATGGACAAAAATATGAGAAATCACATTTAAATCCATGCTTTCCTTTCAATAACTTGTCTTTTAGCTACCTCATTGTGGATGTGTGTCATACAATGTCTTGATGCTGATCTATTAGTGCAGATTTTGCTATACTTTATGAAACTGAGGCCACAAAAATTATTTAAAAAAAATAAACATCAGCCAACCGATCTCTGATAATTACAACAGTAAGGAGTTTAACTTGACAGGTTGACCCAAAATTTCATAAATGTTACTGAAGGGACCACCTAATGTGGAAATATTTCCCTCCGCTACACATAGAAATACCAGATACAGTATCTGGCCACATTTCATGTTTTTTTCTCTTTGACCCTATGAATTTTTATGAGTACCATCACAGCCCGGCTCAAAACGTGCATAAACTCGTCCTAGCACGGGAACATGACACTGGAGAGTTCAGGCGGTGTGGGATCACGCCATGGCCTCACTGTCACTTAAATCTGTCCAGATTTTAACCTGATCTGACATGTTGGCACACCAAAAGCAATAGATGGGTATGTTTCAGTTTAACGTTACTCTTATGAAAACACCAGACTTTGGTTTGATGTCAGAACAGATTAGGAGTGGCCCGGTTTGGTCCCGCACTTTATGACTATGATCCATCTCACGGGCCTTTGACACATGCATGGATAATTTTACAAAGGTGATAAACTTTAGGGATAGCTAGCATACAGATCCCCCACAAACTCCATACTACTCTGACCATCAACAGTTTGGCCAAACTGGAGTTAAGACTATTATATAACTTTAAAGCATCTTTATTTCATTACATAAACATGATAAAAACCAAACTGCAGTAACTGCACACTACTTAAGGCTAGTAGGTGAGAAAACTAATGAATGACTTTCTTGTTCTACCTGTTTTGATGCTTCATTATTAAGAAGTGCAACAAATTGGTATCAAAGCTTATAATACTGGAAGAAAAAGATAACACCTGATAAACAGGTTTGCAAATATGTTGCTAAAAGCCTTGCTTAGCAGCCAATCTACCCCTGCAGTTTTTAAATTGCACATTAATGGAAGCATTAATGAAAGAATCTTATATTCATCTAGTCTTTTTCTTTGTTTCCACTTTGTTAAGGTGAGTGGAAAGGGTTAATCCTATTATTCACAATCAGAGTTTGGCTAGTTCCACTGAAGCTTCTAAAGATTTCTTTCCTTAAACGTGAACATTTTTTTGTAACAGTTAATTTGTAAGTTGAATGGAATAGTTATGTGATAGGCGTCTGAGGCAAAACCATTAGTACTTTATTCATTCATCCAACTCAATTCTATAAATGTGTAGTTTCAAGCAGCGAAGAGGGGGCCAAGCAGTTCAGCAGGGTACAGTCGCTAAGGCAACGTGATCTGATTATGTCAAGTATAGCTTTAAGCAGGTCCAGGAAAAATACAAATTTTCTGTTTCATGCATGTACAAATTACACTTTGTTACTTCAGAGAAGGGTTCAACTCCTTACATAAAGTTTGGTGTCAATCATATATTGCATGTATATAAAAGATGAACTTTGTGGACTCCAGTGGTAAAGTCTCGAGCTGAGCATTTGGGCTGATATTTTTTGTGTTGTTTCATTTTTTAACTGAAAAGTGAGGATTTGAGTGCTAAATCAAAGCTCTGCACTCATACAGGAGTAGCTAATCAATCATAAAGTAGACCCACCTTGAAAAATACCCTACTTTACTTTTCTTTTTTATTCTAATAGGGACCATAATTTATAATATCTATATAATATTGTGTTAAATATAATGTAAAACTAGAGATTTAGACTATAAACTTATCAGAAATATCAGAAATATCTTATCAGACATAAGGAAACCAAGCACCATTTAAAATTATGTCCATCTTTTCTTTACAGTCTAAAGTGTAAGTACTAAAAATGGTTGATGAGATGTGACCTTAAAGTTCCCGTTTAACACCTTTCCATCCCATTTCGATTTCCCTTAATAAAACAGGTTTAAAAAGCTAAAACCAGCAACTTGGTCTGAAGATTACCTGTGACAGTTTTGGTAAAGGTTCAGAAAAATAATTGACTGTGAAAAAAAATCAAAACCTTTCAGTAAAATCAAATCACCTTAGGGCTTCTTAGGTCAAGTGTTTCCCAGACTCTAATAATTCATTTGTGGTAAATATATCAGCGGTTATTAGACAAAACCCTTTTGTGTCCATTGCAGCTTCACCTAGTGGTCAAATGCTACATGATCTTTTAGATTTCTCCAAAAGAGAGTAGTAATTCATTTAAAATTACATACAGCAAAACACCTCGAAATCATCTCTTTTCACATGGACTAGGGCCTGCCTTGGAGACTGTAATGACAGACAAAAGAAAGACTTGGTTGCTTCTCCAGCTTTGCAGCATGGTCCTGAATAAGCCAGGCTGACAGTAGCCAGCAACCCTCCCACACCTGAAATAACACACATAACTCAACTGGTAACTCTCACCGAGTAAATGTTTCGCATCTTTTGAACGCAAGTCTTGCAGTATTCGGTACTTCTATCAACACAAAGTGGGGATAATAGCTGCTGTGATTAAGTGTCTAATGTAAAGTGAATCAGTGTTGCATGTGAGTCATCCCTATGCCATCATTAAACCATAATGTGCAACTGAGCTGAATTGCCCTGTGGATGGCAGCGTGTTTTTAACTGTGACGTCTGTGGCAACAACACCCCCTGTTGAGTTTCCTTCCCGTATGCCCATGATACCTGGCAATTAGGGAGTTTGTTTTCTATTTTTGCTCCCAGATTTTTGCTCTGTCCCCTCCCAAGCCTTCAATATTTGAACACACTGGCTCAGCCATCCACCTGTCCTGCTGCACTTAAAAGCACTGGACAGTGAAGGAAGAGGAAATTAACAGGGGGAACAATTTAGGCACCAGAGAGGCTTTTTCCACCAGAGCAATAAAGCACACTTGATGTTATAATCATCTGTGGTGAATTATCAGGCCTCTGATAATTGTAATTAATCAATCATCAGGCTCACTCATGCACTCCCATGAAACCCAGCATCACTGTAGATCAACCTGAGTAGTGTTGACCTATGAGAAATCGATGTGCAGCCACGATTCGTGGAGCTTCCTTGAGTTGGATCGAGTCATTAGAGCACGGTAAATTACATGTCCCCGTATCTGCATTATAGCCGCACGAGAGCGGGAAACAATTGCAGGAAAAAGTCCATTAAAGACCCTCAAAGTTGCACAATCCAGATGACGGGAACATAAAAAGGGTGCAGGACAAATTCAAGCCTTCAAATCACATCGATCATGTTCACCACATTCAACCAGAACAACCTCACCACTTCACTGAGCGGCCGCCTCCAAAACAATAGCACATGTTCCAAGAGAGAGCACAGTGACAGACAAACTCATAAAATAGGACATAACATTCTCTCTTGTTCTTTAGTGTCTTTGCATTTCATCACCCCTCTTTCCCTCTGCCTCTCTCTCTCGCTTGCATATGCACACACACACAACACACACACACACAAAAACACGTCTGGAAATACTGGGTGGGAGGCCTTGGACCAGCCTCAGTCGACTGGTCCCAGTCCCAACAAGGAAACAATTAATCATGTGTGAGCGGCTGTCTGAGTGTCTGCTCTCTGGACAACAACAACACTCAGCCATTTATCTCCCCTCAAGGCAGGACAAGGCAGCCAGCACACCATGCAGGCATGCACTCTCTCATCCTCGCACTCACTCACAGATGTTGAAGAAGAACAAAGATGCACACTCGATTCCACAGACACTCAAAATAATGCACACGTGAAAAGTGAAATGCGTGGAAATCACATTAATGCAAGCGCACGGACACTTTCGACAGCAGATGCGAATTACATTTGGAGGCGCATGAACGCACACACACACACACACACACACACACACAGGTGCTTAATGCTTTATCATCCTAATCAGATAGATGTCAGCACTTCCTAATGGTCCTGATGACATATACAGGTGCTACATGCTGCTAGCTCGCTACTTTGAGATCAAAGACGGACAAACAACGCAACTTTCTTTCGTGATTCCTTTGAGAGCGATGACTTCTACCGAGGCTGCCTTTCATTTTTCAAACCGTGTTTGTTGTTCGCCGTGCAAAAGCAGAATAGAAGGACTGGGGCATTTTTCTTGCACTCTTCTTAGATGAACGAGCAAAGTTGAGTTGACAGTCATTTCATTTCAGGAAATTTAGTCCTCTCCAATTTAACTCTTGCTCTTCCGACATGGCAAGGCAACTTAGGAGTGAGCAAAAGCAGGCAGGGCTTAGTGAAATGAAAAAGGAAATTTGTCGTTTATTCTTCGCCGCTTCATCTAGGCCAGACAGGGGGTGGTTTGTGAATGTAGGTGTGTGGTTGTGTGGTGGAGTGTACAGTAATACGCTTGAGTGTGTATCCAAATACCTATGTAAAGTGTGTGCCCGTGTAAGCCTGCATGCATCTGCATACGTGTTAGTGCGCGTCCAACTTAGTGGAAAGTAAAGCGCCTAAACCTCAAGTGAAGCAAACAAAGAAGCCGGTGTGCGTTTCGGGATGGGGCGTCTGGATGGCATCAGGGGAGCCTGGCAGATTAGTTGTGACACAGGTTACTCCCGGGGTCCCTGGTGAGAACCGCATCGCTGCAGTCTGCAGTGGAAAATACACTTTGAAGCGCTACTGCATTAAAGAACATATCTGCAGTCCGTTTTTTTTCATGTAGTTCATTTTACTATTTTTTTATTACACCACCCACTCTGATTGAGGTTAGGGTTGCTTAGTTATTTGACAGATATGTGAATACAGATTCAATTACATTTTTAGTAACTCCCTGTTATAGTGTATTTGAGGGACTTATATTTTATGCACGATGCAGTGCATAGTCTAACAATTCTCCAGAAACGCTTCAGTTTTCCTTAAGAGGGAATATATACTTAGCTAGTGTAGCTAAGTATATTGTAGTTTCAGTTTAATTCTATTAGAATGACCAGCAAAAAAACTGCCCCGTAGGGGTTTATTATCAGGGCTGCAATGATTTTCAAATCTTCCATCTATATTTAGTGATGACTGAATCAAAAGATCCATCACAGAAACAAATTTTGGTGACAGTTAAGTCATGTATTGTTGCTGTATGTTAAACCTGACAGATAAAACAGAGTACATAGCATCACATTTGATGATGAAATGACCATAATATGTGTAAAAATCCAAAGAAAAACATATAACTGCCATATGTGTGAGTCCTGCAAAGTTTCGTTCTGACTAGCCGACCTGCTAGGGAGGAGAAAGGGTACATACAGACATATACATATTTATGCTGCAATCATCATAGTAAGACATTATTCTCTCCCTACCCTGACATATTAGTTGTCAGATTAAAGCATGTATTGTGCTATGCATTTATACTAGTGTTCTGATAAATCTGTGAGTGATATGTAAAACTGAGCTGTTAATATTAGACTCAACAAGTCATGAACAACAGTTGCATTTACCGAAATGAAGCAGAAGCTGTAAAAAAATGTGGCTGTAAAAATATAGCTATTATATTAATATAATGAACAAGCTAGAGAAGTATCATCCCTGTACTGTCACAGCTGCTGAGGTCTATGTCGTAAGTGGCAACATAGAGCAAACAGTGGAGGCTCCAGGATGTTAATGCTACTAAACAAAATTTGTCACCTTTGCCCCTGATTTCAACCTTTGAGCTAACATAAGTGGCTGCTAGCTGTAGCTTCATTTTATAATACAGACATCAGAAGGGTATTGATCGAAAGAAAGAAAAAAAACTATTAGAAACGGCTCCTTTAAACGAAAATGAGACAGGTATTATATCCCAAATGGGAACCAACAGCTGAGCGAGAGTTCGGCATCTCAGATAAAAAGATAAAAAGCAAGCTCGTAAATAAATAATTCAAAAACATTCAATCACACCATTCACGTTACATTCTAAAACTTCCTGCGCCAACTTGAACTTCAATTAAGTCATTTAGACAAATGGCACCATCACTCTCTCACTCCCTCCTCCTTCAGTCCAGGTGGCAGCTTGACAGGAAGAGGAACAGGAAAGGACTTAAAGATTTGCTGCTGCTCTCATTCTCCTTCAAAGACAAACGCCCCTCTGATAATTTCCCACAATGCTCCTTGCACGGAGGCCTCTGTGATCAGTGGTTATGAGAAAGCACAGGAATCTGACTGACAACCACCTCAACTATGGGGAGAAGAAGAAGAAGTAAAAAAAAAACAGAGGAAGGTGTTCTTTTTTTTTCTACAAGCCTACTTCCTGCGGCTTGGTCGCTCTGCTTTTGTGGGAAGCATCTGGGTTCATTTATCCCAGCCCAGGCATCCTTGAGGACCCCTGTGCCCTCTCAGGTTGCAGGGTCTGAGCGTGCTCCAGAGTGGCTCCTTATTGTTGTTGTGAAAGAGAGGAGCTCAAGCCTGCTGACTAGCCTGTCTGGACCATCTCAAAGCTCCCATGCACCCTTTCCCCTGCTATGCCAGGCCCCTAGCCCATCCCAGATGCCCTGAAGCATGGTTAGTGTAGCGCTTCATGTGAACTGAAAGATACTAAACAGATTCATTCAGAAGCTACAGTGAAGACAGCCTGCCCTGAGGTTCAGGGGAATTTCATGACAGAGAGTAAAGAGTGTGAAGCTTCAAATAAATGTCTCCGAGTGCGCGTGGGCGTGAACTTTATGTGTCTCACATGTTTATGAAGTCAAGATTTGCCAAATGAGGCAAGCAGACGCACATTATATCTTAAGCGTGTGTGCAAGGAGAGCACTCCCATTACTCAAGACCGCAGGTGAAATGATTGAGAAGTCCATTCAGCCCTACTGTTCGATATATAACCTTCCACAGTCCACTCCAAGCCAAACGTCAGCTCAGGTTAACAGCCTGCACAGCTGAATGGAAGCAGAGTGAGTCTGGCTGGTTACTTAAAGTCACTGAGAAGTTATTCAAACACCCAGTTATTATGGTGTAAACAAAGGCGGCTTGTCACACACTATTACAGATATGGTGTTTACAAGAATGCCACTTTAATGCAGCGCATGTTATGTATGATGATTAAGAATAGTCTTTGACAACCTGATTGGTGTAAAGTAAGTAGATTATAAGACAAACTGTTTTTGTTGTTAGTCCAGCAGCAGAGTAAGCACAGAGAGAAGTCTATTATTTTGCTAATAGGCCCTATATGATTGATAAACAAAGGATGCATTTGCTGTTCTATGTATTAGCACTTTTTTATGGAAGTGACAGTGAAGATAAACCTACGAAACACATTTTCTGTCTTGTATGTAAAACATATTAAACTGTGGCTGATTTCCTAGGAATGGCTCCATTATTTTTTCCCCTCACCACTCTCTTGTCCTTTATGTAAAACAGATTTGACTGAGTCATGTCACAGTATGCCAGCGCAGTCTGCTCTGTGGCTTGCGATACTCATTCCCAGTTTGCATGTTTTTTTCCCCTCCACAGAGCAATTTGTTTCATATCCGAGTTTGTATTTTTGCAAATATTGAGCACAAAAGAAAAGACTCTGGCATCTTTTTGGTTCTCAGGGGAAACAATTATAGCGGAAGTGCGGTGGTTATTATCAAGTGGTTACGGGTTTTGCAGCCATTGTGCTGATGTGTCCTTGAGCAAGATAAAATGAGAATATCAGCTGAAACCATTTTAGAAACTATTATATTGGAAGGATTAAGATTTAAGTTATGTCAGGGATACACAGTTATCAATATGCAATTAGATTTTGCCAACATGAATTTGCCAAAATTAAAAAATTAAAATAAAAACACATGTACATTTAAAAAGTGGTTTGGTGTGTTACAACATGAGCCTGAAGGGCTCTTCTTTCTGTCCCTCATCGACATAGTAACTCATTAAAAAACAAACAGACAGACAGACAAAACCATATTTCCTGTTTGACTTTCCGACATCTTCCATCCAGCCTTTATATTAACAACATTTTCACTTTGCAGTATCAGAGACTTGTTCTACCTTTGTACTAATGAGTAACAGTGGTACTCTTTTACCTTTATACCTTTTATACCTTCTTCAATGAATGAAAAAAAATTACTCAACAAATCATATGAAAATACTATAGATAACATCTCTGTTACATCTCTGGATGTATTCAGGATCTTCTCTGGTGGTGAGGTAATGTTGTGACTTACTAATATGTTTTAAACTAAAACGCACATGTCAGTACAATGAGGTAATAAGTAGAATAAAATAATGGATGGAAGTTTAACAAAAGAAAAATAAAGAAGTAAAATGCCACCAAATGTTTTTGTTATTATTGCAAATGCAACACATAAACAACATTAGCACATTACATTAGCATTAGTTCATTGTACCAACACTTTTCTTCTCCTCTATTACTATTAAGAAAGAACTGATTCAGATTTAGCAACATTAACCTATGGCTAATTTTCAACCCTTTTTTTATGGTATGAAATATTTTCAGTTCACTGATATTGGATGAATTAGCTGTACAGTGTATAACAAACTGCCCCGACATAGCAGAAAATCTTATACAATTATGTAGAAAAAAGATTACAGTGTACTCATTTTCAGTTAAGTCACACAAAACAATGCTGTATTAAATCTCATTCAGTACCGAATAACAGTAATTGTACAGAAATGAAACTTTTCTGTAAAAATGTATTGCATTCCAAGGAGATTTTACAGATTATGTAAAATATTCAGTGCAGGCAAGGGCAAAGACTTGTGGAAATTTCAGTGTTTTAAATAGTTAATTTAGCTGAATTGTGTTGGTTATTTCAGACATGTTTTATTTAAACGGATTGCTGTGGTTCTGTGATGTGTTTACCATAGTGGAAACACATAACACAGCCGGTTTAGTTAGCAACCGGCCACCATGACCAAACGCCTGTGGCAATTAATTACACCTGGCCACAGCTGATGTAGCTGAAAATGTTGACTACAGCACCATTCCTGCCACAGTGGAGTACAAGGAGTGGAAAAAGCTTCAGATCCACCTTTGAATTCTTCCTTATGTTAAGTTTTAATTGCTTTATCTTATTTTGGATTATAAAACACTTTGTAACCTTAGTTCCTGAAAAGCACTATATAAATAAACTTATTTACTTATAAGAGCCGATATCCGGTCACAGTTAAAGAAAGACAAGAAACTGAATCCAGAAAAAATGGGTTAGGACATCCAGATTTAGACTCAGCTTGTGTTCAGCATAGGGAATTGTGTTTTTACAGATACAGAGGTACAGCATTTGAATCCATTTTAAAGTAATTAGAGCAAATAACCTAATTAATTTGGAAATAAACTACAGTAGTAAAAAAAAAACAATAAAAATACGATGGCAACCAAAAGCTAACCATATTATACAGCAGAGTACTCTGATATTTTTTACATGAAGAAATAATTTTCTGAGGTTGTAAAATCCTGTAAAATATCTCTTTCACGCTGGAACATCTAGCTGCCAGAAACATTTCTTACATTCTTCTTCTGCTCGTATATTTTCATTACTGATAAAAATATACGAGTACAATGATAACAATTTGAAGCATTACATTTTCAGGGTATAACTTACCACTGACCCGTGCTCTACATCAACCCTAGGAAACCCAGTTATGACAAGCGACACATCAGTGCGTTACTATGATGTTTCCACTTTTAAGCTCTCTTTGGTTTTGTATCTTCATCACATACATTTCAAAATGGCATTAGGAATAGAGAGAGTGACAGAAAAATTGCATTCTTTAGCTGTGGAAAACAGGACAAAGCCACTGCCACAACCACACTCCTTTTTTTTTTCAGGTAAAAACGTCTTACAAATTTGAATCTCATTACCATGTCATGAATACGTCTTTGGGAATCCATTAGGCATTTCCTTCCTAAAACTACAATAAGAATTCACATTCATCCAAAAAAGAAAAGAAAGAGTGGGGAAGGAGAATAAAGCCCCAGCAAGAACATTACTGTAAAGCTGTTTTAGCTCTTTCAGTCCACTTAAGAAGAGGCAGAAAAAAAGATGTGAGTGACTGACAGATGATAGCAATAAAAAGTAAGAACAAACTGGCCATTTTACTGCGGTGGGGCCATTTGAGAAGGGATTATTAACTTGTCAGCATTTCAAACTGAGACAAAACTTTTTCTCCTCCAAAACACATCCCCATGTCTCTGTTACTTTTATTAGAAAGTCTTTAAACCTTTTGACCCCAAAGGGCCTGTGTTATTGGCTGTTAATAGGGACACATGGGTCAGTGGGGAGACCCTAAGTGCCCTATTAATCATTTGTTTAGAGCTCGAGCCTATTTTCGAAGCTCTGTGTTTAGTGTGGGTTAAAAATAGGAGGAGGCGGATTGAGACAGCCGTCCGCCACTCATCGCTCAAGCTGTCAGGACACGTGGGTCCTCGGGGACGTGGGCAGGAGGCCCCTCAAGCCGTGGAAGTTCAAAGGTTGCAAGGTTTATTTTTAACCTGCTTGCTTTTTTGGTGGTTGGCACAATCATTGTTGGTTTCATTTCTACAAGGCTTGACAAGCAAAGTAATTTCGCCCAGTGGGATTTTCTTTTTAAAGGAATTACCTTGTTAAAAAAATCACGAGTTTCATGTCTAAGCTGCTACACACTAGTTTGCACACCTCATACAAACTTTGCAGTTCATGAATAATACAAATGAAAATGCTACTACATGCTTTTTTCACTAAATGCCACAAGCAAGCGAGTTGTTTGCAGCAGACTGACAGTGATGGGAAATAAGTCACTGGATCAAATCATTAATCTTGTCAAATATTGTCATATGACAGGAGAAAATACAGGTGTGGAGATTGCATCGGCTGATAAAACATTACTTACAGCCATTTTTCCAATAAGCGATGGACCCGGTGCTGTCAATATTTGGAGGGGATGCAAGGTATGCCCTGGTGAAGGCCATTTTGCGAGGAGCAGAGAGCCTGCTGGGAAAAATACAGTGGTTCATGCTGGGTCTCCGGGAAGCTGAAAAGCCACCAGCAAAAAGCTATGAATTATTTTGAGCGCAAAATACATTTTCTTTGAAGACTGTCGGGCCATTAGAGCCCTTTTGCTCCCTTTTAAATTGTTTTTATGCTGTGAGTAATGTTAACCTTTGCTTTTGTAGTCATGAAATTCTCTCTGTACCTTTTCCCTCCTGGCACAAGACACAGATGGGCTGGAAAAGCTGGATATAAAGTATAGGAACCATTTGCTGCAAGGAAAGAAAAGGCTGGAGGAAGGAACTGAGGCTTTCACACTGATGTCTACAGATCTCTGTTGCTCAGTACAATAGGTAGTCGACGCATGTAAGAATAAGCCCACACAAACATGATTATGTTTCATATTAAAGCTCAGTGTGGATATTGTTTAAAAAAAAAGAAAAATTGTTGATGGAAAAATGTTTTACAGTATATATCACATCGTTAGAGCAGTTTTCCAAGTTTTCCAATGTGTTTTGTTAGTTGTCTTCAGTTAGTTTGGGGGCTTAGTCTATGACCAGTGAATCAAATAATACAGCAAAATGACAAGAAATCATCACAATATACCTATGATGATGTGACAATTTCTTTACATACAGCTATGCTGGTGGTAAACAAATTCTGATAGCGAGTGTACGTATGCATGTTTGTATATGAGCCGAAATGTCAAAATAAGTGTGTTAAGTTTTATTGGATAAGGATTATAAAGGAATGGATGATTATTTTGAGTTGTAACTTTAAAATGAGCTTAGCGTGTGACACCTTAGTGTCTGGGACAGAGCCTAAACTGATTTTATAGTGTATGTCTTCTTTGCAAAGTGGCAAAACAAATATTTAGACTTCTTAAGTATCCAAAGTAGATGCACATATTATCAGGGCCTTGTGCTCCATCCTATGCCTTATGCATCCTATGCATCTTGGGAGTGTGTAATAGATTAATACAAGACAGAGTACCAACAAGAGAACTTTCGCTCTGTAGATGCATAAAATAAAAAATAAAATAAATAACTTTTTTTTTTTTTTAAACGACCTTTCACGGCCCGCACCACGTGCGCGGCTGATCCTCTTTCACCTTCCTTTGGCACTGCACCGGCGCGTAATCTCCATGGGAACGTCGTCACGCAGGAGGAAGTGAACAGGACTATCTGACAGTGAGCTCGCTTTAGCATGGCAACAAAGGTAAGCAGCTGCTGAGTTTCCCCCACGTCACCCCCTCCCCGTGTTGCTGGCAGGAGCTGTCGCCTTGTCGGTGATGTGTGCCCGGTGCAGGGGGGTGTGCGGCCCGAAGCCCTCCGCCTGTCATGACGTTTGCCCGGAGGAGGGCTCGCTAACTGCCGGTTAGCCTGCTAATAGGATGTGCTAGAGTTTAACACTGACCACACGGTAATGACATTGAGACTTTACTGGTCCCGGTTAGCTAGTTAGTGAATATTTGGCTAGCAGCATTTTTTATTATAAGCTGAATGAAGTGGTGTTTCCACAGTGATGTAAAATGCAGCAATGATGCTACTGCTTCCTCCACTCCTCTCTTTTTTTCTTTTCTTTTTCTAACTCCACCTTGTTCCTCCCGGGCCTCTTCTCCACCTTACTTAGTAAAAAGCCGGTTGTAGTCACCGGTAACCTTGGATAGCATCATGCTACAACATGTTTTTTGACACCATCATCATCACCTACAGCTGTTTGTAGCTCTCATCTGAGACGGGAGGTACTGACGTTTCTTCGAAAGGTTTCACAAACTTTTTCCAGAGGCTATAACTAAATGTAGAAACCCACAGACAACATATATAATGTATTTCCTTTAAACAGGGGTGTCAAACATAAGGTCCAGAGGCCAGAATCAGCCCGGCAAAGACTCCAATCCGGCCCACTAGACAGCTTTGGCAAATCAGAAGAAAGGCACAGATTTTGGACTTTTATTTGTATTTTATTAAGTTTTGTTGCTTCTCTTACTGATGAAAACCTTCCCTATGGATATTCATACTACACCACCGTACATAACTAATAGATATAGAATTAAATGGCAGAAAATTGCCTGTTTTTTATGATCTACTGTAGATTTTTTTTTTCTTTTACGGTCTATGGTCTACACTAAAAAACAGTCGGATATTTCTTTATATCTCTTTTCATTCTTCTGTAATTCTACAAATTCAGTTGTTACAATTTAAGTCACGCTGACACATTTCTTTCATTTCTTACAGCAGTATTTCTTTATCCCCTAGAAAAACTAAGAAATACTGTTGAAATGAAGTATTTTTCTTATATTAAGACTTCACAGCTAAATGTGTAGTTAAACTTCTTTACACTGAGTGAAAGGGGAGTTTCACTAATCCGGCCCACTTAAGATCAAAGTGGCCCACCATGTAAAATGAGTTTGACATCCTTGCCCTAAGAAATATTGTCTGAAACAATAAAAATAACATAAAAAGCTACTAAGGAAACCTTGACTGTACAATATGTAATCACAGGTATGTGATTAAAAGCATTCCAGTGTGTAAGAGGTGGTTGCAGACAGACAAAGCTTTGTTTACAAGCCAGTAGCCCCCCCCCCAAAAAAAAACCCAACAAAAAACATTGTTCTACAATGTGACTCACCAGGACCGGCTCAGATGATGATATAGGTTTGGTATGGCTATTCACAAAACATTCTCTCATCATTTTGCAGGCAGTTCTGCCTAGGAGGGCCGACCCCACTGAGTTGAAAGCCATTTTTGAAAAGGTGGGATTTGACTTATATGTTTTGTTCTCTCTGTTTTGAGTTTGCCTAGTATCAAAGAAGGTTTTCTCCCATCTTTCGATTTAGGTTTCTTGCTTTTTTTATGAATTTCTAAAGCTCAGCCTTGTGTCCTTGCGTTTTTATCTTTTATAAAAAATGTTCTGTTTTACAGTATGCCAGCGTCAAGAAGAATGAGGAGTACTTCATGTCGGCGCAGGACTTCGTGAGCCGTTTCCTCCATGCTCACACGGACATTCTGCTGACCAATGAGGCCACAAATCTGCTGGCTGGAGTGGTGGACCAGAAGAAAGATGGGTCAGTGTATCATTTATCTTTTAAGCAATGAAAATTTCACATATGTAGGGTTTTGTAGACAATTCTTGGAGGGTACTTCTATTGAAAGTGTAGCGGTGTGTCATACGTGACCTGATCGATGTAAGGGAAATGAAAATATAAGTCCACAATGCAAAAGTGCATGTGTGCAAAAATATTTCAGAAATGTGGATATTTTTATCTTGCCTAAGGGCTCTAAACCAGAGATTACATGGTGGGCCACTTACACCCCACTTTGATCTTAGAGGTCACCAGAAGTTTAACTACACATTTGACTGAGATGTTTTAATATAAGAAAAAGATGTAATTTCAACAGTATTTCTTAGTTTTCATATTTTATGTTAATTCATAGAAAATGTGATATTGTTTATTTTACTGTAGACCCATTGTAGAAAAAGAGTAGATTGTCAGAAAACACAAACTTTTCTGTCATTTAATTGGATAAGGGGAGGTTTTTATTAATAGGAGAAGCAGCAAAGCCTATTAAAATACAAATAAAAGTCCAAAATGTATGCCCTCCTTATTTGCCAAATCTATCTAGTGGGCCAGATTGGAGTCTTTGCCAGGCTTATTCTGGCTTCTGGACCTTATGTTTGACACCCTCACTCTAGACTCTTTTTGGGGTAGCTAGTTTTGATGATAGCAGCGATAGGAAGTCTGTTTTCTCTTGAATATAATGGAACTAAATATCACTTTCCTCGTGGTGCTCAAAGCATGGAAGAACTACTTTTATTCTGCTTAACTACAACATGTCATCAATATCACTCTGTAAAATAACAGTGGATTAATACCTCTGTGTTAAGTTTATGCCATAGGTACATCATGATCACAAACTTTTCTAAAGCCCTACATGCACAACCTTAGAAATGTAGCTACACGTCATGCTAATGCAGCCCTCAGCGACTCTGGTAGGCCTGCTTGGTATCATTGATTCCTCCTGTGCATTTCCAGCTCCTCTTACTGCCATGTTTTGAACTGGCTGGAAGAGAATGGATGAAACTGAAGTGAGAAACTCACGAAATAGTGTGTTGGCAACGGCGTTGACCACTTGCGTAGGCTGTGTTGTAGGTGTTGCATAGATTCAACACGGAAGCCTAAATCAGACATCGGCTAGATGCACGCTTCTTTTGGTTGCTGGATCAAGACTGGAGAAAGAAAATAGTTCTTGCTTGCAGCAAAGTTTTGCATTTGTTTTGATCAACCTGGTTAGTATTTCGCGAGAAGAGACATTGCTGCTGAATGTTTTTAATGATTTTATTTGATTTATTCGTTTATTTTTCAAGTGCCATTTAGGTCCATTATATTTAATCCCACAACTAAACAGACTAGATAGATGAATTGCCCTTCAGGCTGCAGGAAAATATGTGCATTTGATTTCGGGCTGCACTTCCTATTTGAACCACAAATGTATTCAGCCTTATTAATATTAAGCCACCTACTAGGAGGTAAGCTCATGATAGACTCTTATTAAAGCTATTAGTACATGGATTATGTATCCCTTTGATCTTGTGTGACTAGCCTCCTAGTGTTACTTTGCATTTTATAAACAAACCTATGACTTAATCCTTTGGTGTAAGAAATGCACAGGGGGACGTTCATACATGAATTATATAGCAATGAGACATCAAAACCACCAAGGCCCCTTTCAGTTGTTGGCTTTTTTGTAGATACACCTCTAATTTCACACTTACGCCTCCCCCCTCCCATCCCCATCACCCCTGTTTTTTACATTAATATGTATGTATTTAATGATACATAATGATGGGTAATAAAATGTTAGGGTAAGTCAAAAAAGATTTTTTTTAAAAAGGCCCACATTGCCATGGTAACCACCTGGGCTTCTACAAAGAGCAAAGTGCACATGGCTGCGTAGTTTCATGTTATTACATCTGCTTTAAGGTGTGTGTGTGTGTGTGTGTGTGTGTGTGTGTGTGTCTGCACGCACAGAGGACAGTGAGATGTGAGTAGTGGGGGTTTTTGGAATTGGAAAAAGAGAGAGCAACGTGCATGCTCTCACACACACACACACACACACACACACACACACACACGCACACACATACACAGAGAGAGAAAAAAAATCACACATGCACTGTAATTGCCCATGCTATTCAGGAGCACTCAGTTGCATTGTGCGGCTTTGGAGCAGGATAAATGGTGGCCGTGGCATCAGGGTAAATCTATTAGGAACCCATGGCCCAGGCTTTGTATCTAAACCTCATTTTGGTTTTGTGGAAGAGAATGGAAATGATATGGGGGCAAAACAGGAAAAAGAGTCATTTTTAAAAGAAAAAAATCTTTTTTTTTCTTCCAAATATTGTTTAGACTTAGTTTAGATGCGATTCACTTTCTTTTCGTATAGTCGCTGTACAGGCCTATGCATTGTGATGTGTTATTTTCTTCCTGAACTTTAACAGACAAACGAGTTGATGAGGCAAAAGAGACCAGATAATTATTCTGCAGACCTCACAAACACAGAAGAAACACAATAAGTAGAGATGCGACAGCCTCGGGGCCGTCGCTTGTAGCATGAAAACAGAATTGCGTCGTTTTTTTTGTTTTTTTTTTGTTTTTTTTCTTTTTAAGCACTCAGCCGTGCAAAGCTCCTGAAAAGAACAAGAAGCAAGACAAAACAAACCACTTTAGCGGCTGGATTTTCATCCAGCATGCCCGATCTCATGCAAATACGCTCGTGAACAATACGTTTCGGTCGGTATATGAGGTGCAGCGTATTTGCAGCTAGTGCGCCTGCTGCTGTTTTTGCCAGGTAGGACTCCATTTCAGCAAGATGAGTGTGGGGATAATAGATTTAGCAGGGGGTCGGATGGGAGGTGGCACGCTCGCTTACTTTTGTGTTGTGCGAGAGAAATTTTACTTAGACGCCAATGTGTGTGTGAGTGTGTATCTGAGTGGCTCAATGTTTGTGGAATGTGGGGGGGGGCAATGTAAACAGTGAAAATACATTTGTCTGTCTCCCCCTCTGTGACTGTGTAAATCAGGGGATATAGTGACAGTCCTAACAATCTGTTATGTGGAAATCACTTTTCTCCCTCTTATTCTCGCCGTCCCAGTGAGACAGAGAGACAGATGGATAGATAGATCAAGAGAGAGCGAAACAGAAACAGGGCTTTGGAGGGTGGAGATGCCTCAATTTCCAGGGACCTGACACACAGGCCTAGAAGACGGTTTAAAGATTTTCTTCTTTCAGTCAACTTATTTATGTCCTCTCTTTTTCTTGTTTGACTTTTCTCACATTCCTCCTATCTGATCATCACTCTCTCTTTGCACTCACATACTACAATGCACTCCGAGCTCCCTCTATTTCATTCGCCTCTTTCCGACTCCCTACCTTTCTATCCATTCCTTCTTCCCCCTGATATTTTGATAGAAGCATCTGTTCAAGTGTGAAAAAAAACACTTCCACCCATAGACTCTTGGAGGTTTGAAAAAAAAGAAAAGAAAAAACTTTGTTAAGGGAGCGTGCTGGGAAAATAGCAGTCTGCCAGAGGCTGCGAGCATTCTGGACTCGGACTGGTGGGTGTCCACTCCTAGAAGCCGAACACATACCGCTCACCTGCGTGTGTGTATGTGGGGCTTTTGGGGTGTGTCTGTGTGCAAGTGTTCTCTAGGTGGGTGGAAGGCTGTCAGTAACAGTGCCAAGATGCCAGGGACAGGGGATTATTGAAGCCCCTCTAGGCCCCTCTCCCCCACTACTATCAACGAAGGAGAGCTGTCTTTCTATCAGCCGGGCCACAGCAACACCATGCATTTATGTTACTTGTAAACAGTATTTCCAAGCCTGCTTTTTTTTTTTTTTTGTATATTTTTTTTGTGTATTTAAATGCCTGCTGAGAGGAGACAGAGGTAAAAGCTGGGTGATGAAGATGAGATAAAAATATATATATGGAATATAGTTGTAATTTCAGACAGGCATATCGGAGACAGTTTAAACTGCATTGAATTGGCATCATGACAAAAGTGTCATTCAGCTGTCATCCATAGAAACACATGCGAGCCTTTGTCATGTAATACATCCCATAAATATTGCTGTTTAAAGGATTTAACAAATCCTGTGGAGTAAAGTAAGCAAATGAGGAGTATCACATTAGTCCCGTCTTCCGAAGTTCATCCCAGCCTGCGAACATGGATGGGGCAGCCCTGGACACATGCCATAGCAGTTGATGGTTGGTAGATACTGTTGGTTGATTTGATTATTGAGCGGTCTCGTCAGGGTTTGAGTCTGCATAGCAAAAAACGATGCAACCCTCCCCCCCTTTTTTTTCCCCTCATGGTAATCATTTTGCAGCCGTCATGGCGCTTGCTAATCAACCATCATAAGCTTCATCCCCGGCTGCAGAGTTGTGTGTAAATGCTTATGAGCATGTGGAATGTTTTTCAGTGCGCTTTACGGAGATGCCCCCTGGATCTTGTCTGGACCCCTCCCCACCCCCCCCACCCTCGTGGTCCAATCCCTTTCTTGATCAACGGCCCTCTCGGTTACACTAATATCCTGATTATCCATGTCTGGGAAAACACAGACGGGACGACCAGCGTGCATGCAAATTGATGCGTGTGAAAAAAACTCCAAAAACACATAGCTGACATTTTCCCTTGCTTCCATCTCAAAACAGCAGTTCTCTGTGAGTCTTTGAGGGCCGCGGGCTGTGCTTGCTTAAACTCCTTTTATTAACCTGCGAGTGTGCTGTGCACGTGTCGCACAGGATCGGCGAGGTGTTGGAAAGTTTGCGAGTATTCCAGCAGTGTGAGCGGCGAGGGTATTAGCCTTATTTTTAACAGTAGATCCACGGACTCTGCAGTGAGCTTTTGTGCCCCCTCCCACCTACTTGCCATCAGCGGGGACCTGCTCTTAAGAACTACCTGCTTAGTTAATAAAACAATTAGCCTTGCCTTTGAAACAATGACAGCTGATTTCAGTTGCCACTGAGGAGAAGCCGTGCGCTCACTTTTATCCCCTCTCCACACTTCCCTTTGTTCTTGAGCGGCTCCCTTTCCAGCACACACACAATGCCTTTCTCGAAATGTATCGATGCTATCTTTCGAAATGTATTTCTGGGTTTTTATTGAAAGCAGGTATTAATCTGCGTCTTTTGTCGCTGCCGCTTTGCCTCGTTGGGTTTTTCACAAATGTTGGAAGGGAGAAAAAGTAGTTTTGAAGACTGCATTCAAAAGACTATAAAGCTTTTATCTAAGCGCTGCTTTATGAAAGATCTCTGGGATTCATGTTTAAGAATAAGTTCCTAAAGCAGTACTTTCTGTCGATGCCTCCTCCTCCGGTCTTTTTCTGGTTATAAACCTATACTTTCTGTATATATAAATGCACACAAGCCTGAAACCTAAACTCTGAGGCCAAACAAACACCTCTAAATTTCATCAGTAACATAATTAATTACAACAACAAGGAAAATGCAATCACTGCCCCCCCTCCTTCCTTGCCACACTCCCCCTCGGAAATTGAAATGGGTTTAATAGATGGATGCTCGGGGACTGCTCATTAACGCTGACCCTTCCTGTAATTATCAGATCCATTTGTGAAATTCATAATGGACTTAGGGCAACTGTGAACCAGGGCCTATATAAAGGCTAGACTGCGTGGTCCAGTTCTCCACAGTGGGACTTTCCTGAGGGGGCTCTCAGTGGGCTCACACATTGGCAGTGTTTTTATGTTTATTTTTTTCCTCTATTGAGGCTTCTAGGAAAACAGTGACAAAGAGATGAAGTACTGTAATGGGAAAACTAGACTTTCAGCTCGTTTCATAGTGTTGTGGCAACAAAGTTCACCCTTCATTTTCTCGTTTTTCGCCATGGCTCCTGTTGGCTTTCACATAATGGCCTCATCTTATATTAAATTTATATTGAATTGAATTATGTCCTTAACTGGCTCCCAAGCCCCTCCACACCTGTCTGCTTGTTTAAAATGGCACACTCTGCATGTGAAACTTCCTATTTTAAGCCTTTTTTGTGTGGTGTAAAGTTGGCCCTCTCAGTGCTAGCTGCCAGCGCAGACCGGGAACACACACTGAGCTTTTAAAAATGTTTTATTTTCTTCCTGTCACACTCGATGATTTTATGACATTACATATGGAATAACAGACTAAAAGGATAAAAGGCTGCTTGAATTACGTGTTGCGCAGATTGATAGGTTGTCCAAGTGTGCTGGTTTGCCACTGTGTGGCAGTAATTATGACGGTGTCTACAGTTTAATGCTGTGTTAAAATCACTTGTTTTTTTTAATTATTTTATTTAATATTTCATTTCATTAGTGTAATTTACACTTAAGTCTTTATTATGTATTACATGGCTAATTGAATATCAAAGACTCAATGATCACATGCGTAGCCGATGAAGTATTTATACAGGGAACCTGAAACACAACGTACCACAGTAATGAATCAGCTCAAATGACAGCATTTAACCGTCTGTTACAGACCTACTTATCCTCTTTCTCTCTGTCCTTCTCTCTCCTAGCTTGATCTCCTTTCAGGAGTTTGTAGCATTTGAATCGGTGCTGTGTGCCCCAGACTCACTTTTCATGGTTGCCTTCCTGCTGTTTGATAAAACGGGCAATGGGATTACCACTTTTGGTAAGTAAGTCTGCCTCTGATTTACAAGTTAACCTTCAGCTGTAGTTAAGTTTGCACAGATTTATCTACTGTGCAAATCTGATGTAAATGCCAGACAATCAATTTCTGTACCACTGGTTTTTTTTTTAATTAAACATAATTCTGATCCTGATTCTGATGCATGTAGTAGATATTGTGATAAACTTTAAAAGTGTATACTGATTCAGTGCTCTGAGCTAAAAAGCTCAGAAAGTCATCATCACTTCTGGTACAGACGTGTATTTTAGGCTCATTTTAAACTGTTCCTGTTATGGTATTGATATTTTTATCATATGTACCGCAGGCCTATTTCTTTGTCTTTGTTTATCATTGTTTCAAACATGAGAAAAGCATCGTTGTCTTTGTTGAATATTATCAGGTAAGTCATTTGATCGACACGTGTTCTTAGTTCAAGTAAAACACAATCTGGAGGGACAAAAGAAAAAAACACTGGGAAAACCTTTTCTACTCTTTCTAATGTTGCAGTTTCCTCAGGTTGTGCGTTCGTATCAGGTTGCAAATGATACCAGCTCACAAAACTAATCAGGACGCCGTCTTAATAGAAGTGACGGTTTGTTGAATCGTAGCAATAATGTTATTATGTAAAGTGAGACAAAGTTCAGGTCTGAACACTGCACCTCATTCTCTGACATTTACCAAAGACTTATTCAGGCAGCGCGCTCCTCTTAAATGTGCCCCTGAAGAAGTTTTCGTGCAGTCCTCTTTTGTTTATGTGGAGGTGCGGGGAGTGGAGGGTTGGGTCCGGGGAGTGGAGGGTTGGGTGGGGGGCGGGGGTCTGACCTCAGCTTGTCTGTTCTGTTAGAGCTGCATCCACAAACAAAAATACAGTACGTGGTCTGGTAGCTTATCTGCAGAGATGAGGTTAGGGTCGGCGTTGGAGAGGTTTGACGGCAACTACGGGATGCAGATGAAGATGGAGGAGGGGGTGGGTGGCCGTGTGTGTGTGCGTGTGTGTGTGTGTGTGTGTGTGCATGATTGGCACCATTACTGTGATGCCTGGAAGCTCGTAGGTGAAAAGGGAAGACATTTGTACTCGTTGCTCATTTCACATTTGCCTAATTGATTTAAACAAGTCTAATGCCAGCCTTCTGTAGGTGTGTGAGGTGTTGGCACATTAGGCTTGATTTGAAATGCAGTGCACACATCTCACTCGCAAACAGGGGAAGAGTAAGTGAATTTCATTTTAATTGTTGCTGTCGACAGGGTGCAAGATCATTGCGGGTGATTATATATGCACATATGTAAATTTTCATATTTAAAAGGATCAATTAGAGTGACGTTGTCTTGGTGGCAATTAAAAGGTCTGCTGTTTTTCTGCGTCTCCCAAAGGTTAATGAATATCCCAAAGCTTGCGAGTTATGAGACTTGCGTACGAGTGGAAAATTGTACGAAAAACATAACACACGTCGTGCAACGCATAAACACTGGCTGCAGCGTCTGCCACTTGCATCGGGCGACCGTTTTCACCAAGAAAAGCAAATAACTGGTGGCTGAGATTATAGGCTTGTCAAAGTTGCTTTATTGTGACACATTGCAGATTTTTTTTTTTTTTTTTTTTACTCCTGCTCTCTTTTTCACTATTCATGCCACTCATTTGATTAAACAGCCTCACCAAGCCAGGCACAGAAATAAGAACTCCTTTCTTTTATTACCCATTAAAAGCATTCATAACTGCAGCTCGTGCCGCATTAAAGCCCTGTTTGTTTTCCCCGTGTAATAAATGTCTATAGTCCGATTTCTGGGTTTTTTTCCAAATTTCATTTCATTTTTCTGTCAGGCCATTTTTATTTTTATTTTTATTATTATTCGATAATAACCCGAGCAGTTTTGTGTTAAGTACAAGGGCGACGCATTGCTCAGAATTTGTAGCACGTAAAAAATATAAATGCATAATTTGCTGGAAAGTCGACTTCATAAAAACTGCAACGTAACATAGCGTATAAATGCAGTTGTAGCTCCGCCAGAAAGACAAAAAAATAGAAGAAGAAGAAGAAAGGTGGGGAGGGAAAAAAAAGACTTAAAGAGGTCTGAGTGTTGACAGGTCTATAAAAGCTGATAATATAAACGTCACACTCGGGAGCGGCCTGTCCTTTAAAGAATTAAAGGCTGTATATTTATTGCCTCATTAAAGTGTAAAAAAACATACACATACACACACACAAGCTGTCTTCCTTCAGAAGGTAATGCTGGGCTGAAGTAAATATTACCTTTCTTTTCTCTCCCCCTCTCTCTCTCTCACTCACTCTCTATTTCCCTCCCTTTCTGTAAAAAAAAAAAAAGAAAGAAAAAAGGAAAAAAAATAGTTTCTTTCCTCCTTTTTCCTTTCTCCACTCCTTCAGCGCAGCCTGTTTGGTAATAAGAAACAGGTCGCTCTATTGGTTTGTTTTTGTTTCTTTAGTAAGGCTGTAATTTAGGACTCATGTTCAGTGTCTCTCCACTCCACTGGCTGCAGAGGCTTAGAGGGTTCAGGCAGAGGAACATAAGTGAGAAGAAAAGCCTTTCCTTCTCAATACAGAGCCTACACAGCTCAAACAAGTTCTGCCATGTGTCATTCACCACTGATTTAGGGGAACTTAAGTCTCAATCAGAGCAGAATTGTGTTCGCGAGATTGACGTTGGCATTTTGTCAGCAACAATTGCACATTTTTTATGTTATTTATTTATTTATTTTGGAGGGGGGGGGAATCAAATAATTACTAATGTTAACCAGAAGTCAGGAAACACATGCTATTTGTTAAGGCTTGACTCACACGACTTTGCAGCATTCAGATTTGAGGTCTTAATTAGAGCAAACTAAAAACCTGAACAGGAAGAAAGCATGGATGGATTTTTATTTAATGGAGGCCTCATACGACGCACGGCCATTAGCCTTAAAAGTGCGGTGCGATCTGTAATTGTTAAAGGTTCGAGGAAAAGCTGGTTTGCTTTTGCTTTGCCTCGTTGGTTGGTGCATTTTGTTTAAATAGTCTCTGTTTTACAAGAAGTCAATAGGGCAGCAGAGCAAGGTTCATTTACCAAGTTTCTTTAAAAGTCGAAGGCACTTGTGCTTAAGTGCTTCCATGTTATCAAAGTTATTCTAGAGCGAGTCTCGCCTCTTGGCAGCCATACTGAAACTTGTATGGGCAGTTATTTTGAAGAAGAACAAGAACTACTTTATTGTCATCTGGAACATGCAATAGTTAGCGCACATTAGGTTGAAATTTCTCTGTATTGACTTGACTTTTCTTTCAGTGGACACCAGGACATAAAAGCTGCATGTTTTCACTCAGCAGTCAGATGTGAAAAATTTGCACAAACGTGCAGTTTTCGCAAATTAAACTTCTACTACCATCTTTGCTGTTTCAGACGTCTCCCATAGCTCTCAGTTTGGGATTCTTGGAGGGTCATGTCTTTCTGTTATAATGCCTCCAATATATGTGTCAGTGAGAAACTTTGTATTTTTTAACTCCTACATTTACATGAGAGCATTTAGGATTGTAAAATATGAGCTGGTTAGAAAATGACACATATTCACAGATGAACCCAGACACTATCAGCTTCTCCCTTATTTCCCAAGAGGTCACCACAGTGGGTAGATCCACATATTTGTTTTGGCACAGATCTTTGGGCTTGGGACCGGCACTAGAAATACACAAAGGGGTGAATTTGTTCACCACTACTCCATGGAGTTGCTATAGTTACAGATGGACCTAATCCACAGAATATAGTTAGACTTTGGCGTGAGCACTTGCAAAGGTTAAGTAACAATATACTAATGATGACAAATAACATTGTTATTGTAATATCAATGGTCTGCAGGATCAACTTATTGCATCTTGTTAATGGAGGAAATAAATAATATTACAAATAATGTTTTATCTCATTTATTGTCTCCTCTGTAGAGGATGTGAAGCAGGTTTTTGGCCAGACCACCATCCACCAGCACATCCCCTTCAACTGGAACTGTGAGTTTATACGGCTGCACTTTGGCACCAAGAGGAACAAGCAGCTCAGCTACGGAGAGTTCACCCAGTTTCTCCTGGTAGGTTTCATGCCGAGCTCCTGCACTCTTTGTCTGCTTGGCTGATATGAAATCACATTCTTTATATTGGGTTTTCCCTTTTTTGTCTAACTGTCTTATTTCCATCAAAGAGTAGGCAATAAATCTGCACCAACTGATTTATGCACATGTACACTTTGTCTTACACTTCTGTCATCATGTAACTGTATTTTTTTTTGTCTATGCTTGGACACACTAACACACAGTCACATGTTTTTAGGGGTTTTTGGGGGGTTTTGCTGGTTCTATCCCTCTCCAGCACAGTCCTCCACATTGTCCAGATTAGTCGTTAATGAAACACTGAGGTTATGCTTTTGGGACATTTTCTGCATTTGTTTTCCATTAGCTGACGTGCACGTAGCATTACTCCATTCCGCCTATTCTGAAGCAGGTAGAGACACATTTCGGCCTCCATAAATAGTGTAGTACAGTTGGAATATTCCTAGTGTATTTGTGGCGTGTGAGCCATTTTCCAATATGATGTCTAGACTTAAATCGGGGCTAAGCAGGGGAGAGGTGGTGGAGCTGGTGGGAGAGAGGGAGGGCCTGAGCTGTGCCAAGTTTGCATCCACACTCACCATGTATCTGAATGAGCTTTTTATATTACACTTAACTTGGACCAGATGGCTTAAACACAGCGGGCAGCAGCAGATGGATATTGGGACATTGTTATAAGCGCAGAGCAGTGTCTCTGCATAACTGCGGTTCCACGTACGGAATCTGTCCTTATCTCACACTGTCTCTACTGTACTGTACGTGTAAGCATCAGCACGCATGCCTCGTGTTTACTTCAGTGTTTGCGTATTTGCGTATGCTTGTTTTTGCCTGTGTGCGCGCGGGAGTGCAGCTGTGTGGCGTTGCGGCCAGTAGATGCTGTACTTTGCATTGACAGCATGCCCAGTTCTCTCCCAGTCACTCAGTCAGTGGTTTCCAGCTCCTCACAGCAGCAGGCTCGCAGCCAGCCGCACTCATTGCTCAACTATGAAATGCACGTTTCCTGCTCATGCTGTCTGCGTTTGATCATTTTTCATAGCTTTTGATAAATGCCTTAATAAACGACAGAAGAAAGTGAAGTTTGTGTTACTGCTTTTCTGCTGGTCTGCTGATACTTGTAAAAATCCACAGTACATATTTAAACCTCGAGGTCCCATTACCGCGTCATGTTGGTTTTTAATCATGTTTTTCTTTTTTATTATAAATGTAACTTGTAGTATTAAGCCTCCAGCAATATTTGCTCACTGCGTTATTAGCGTGTTGTCAGCTACGGTTATAAAAAACAGCATTTCTTCACCCAAAATTCAAATCTGTGCAATTGCATCATACTTTCAGTTTGCTGTTATGCTGTTATGTTACAACACACTTATTAATAGAGAGATAGTTAAATTTAATCCCAAAGTACACTGTGCAACTATAAAAGTTCTCAAAGTTGGGAACACCAACCCGCACATCATATTGTGTATTTCTCTAATTCCCTAACATCCATTCCCACCCACCCTTGTCCCGCCTTCCCAAAAAAATGTTCTCATCCTTTATTCCCTCCACCTCTTCCTGCCGTACATGCATGTGTTTATTGTGTTTTTCTGCCATTGTAACCACGCCACTGCCAGATGCTCACAAGATGGGATTATCGGGGAAAACGTTTGCGCCGCATATTTCTCACAAGGGCTCTCTCTGGCCAATTACTGTCTTGATGGAAGCCAGAGATTCTCACCAATTACATGCATTTTTCCCGTCTCACACATGGACGCCGGCCAAGGCTCGGCTCGCACTGTCAGCGTGCTGTTGTCCCTGGCAGCGGTATTGCCGATGTCCAGAGAAGTGGCACATAGTAGCTCATATTATAAATTCTGGCAAGTAAAGGGCTTGAATTACGTGAAGGGGACACCACATGTCCCACTTCTTTCCTAAGCACTCAAAAAGTGAATTGTTGGCATTACTCAGATTTTTAAAAGCCCCAATTATATGTTTGACTCGACCAAGAATCAGTGGGCAGCCCTTAACATCACTGGCACACGTTTAAATGAACCGTTGTGCTTCTTCCTCCGATAACTTTGATAACTTTTACTCACATTTTTTGGTGCCGTTTAGAAGCTTGCTTGGGGAATGAGAGAGGAGCAATTCCGCTCTGCTCATTTCTGTTGTTTAAGTTTTGAAAAAGGAATCCCAGCCATTGAAAACAAACAGAAACAGAGGTGGGTTGTCATATGTTTTTATTCTTGTCCAAGGGCAATTAAAGCTACTAGGAATGCCTTGACAGTCTCTCCCTGGGTGTCTTAAGCCCCCAGCTTTATGTCTGCCTTCCTTGCTCCCCTCCCAAATAAAAACCACGTCCCAGAAACACTCACACAGTTACAAGTTAAGATTTTAGGAGGCCGAGACTATAAACTTCTCCATTGCCTGCACCGCAGTTGTTTTGTTGCTCTGTGTGGTTGGCGTGTGGCTTTTCAGACTCGGGACTGAAGAGAAATGGGATCTAATTTTTGTCTTCTTCTTCTTTCATGTACAGATGGACACAAACGCACAGATCAGTGTTTCCTGCGATGTTAAGAGAGACACAGTCATGCATGCAAAACGAAACGCTTTTTCAGTCCCGTTTTTTTTTTTGTTGTTTTTGTTTTGATTGAAGATATTCGGCTCCCCTCCCCCTCCCCAAATCTTTTTCTCTTCCCAGTTTATGTCTTACCAAAGTGTTTTGACCTACTCACAACCGACCAGAGAAGTGAGTCACGACACTCAGGATGCTGACACTAAAATATCTCACCTTATTTACTTTGGAAGTGTTTACATGCATCAATCTCTCTTCATTTCCTTGCTTTCCACTCACTTATGCACTCTCCAGAGCCCCTGCTGTGCTCATAGGTGATACTGACACATGCCTGCTACATTAGCTGCTTTTTTTCTTCTTCTTCCTCTTCTTCTTCTTCTTCTTTTTTTTTTTTTTTTTTGCAAATCTAGCTCTTTTGTTGCAATGTCTATTCTTACTCCCCTCCGGTCTCCACTCAGCTTTGTGTAAATGTCACTCTTCCCCAGTCGTTTCTCTCGGGCGCCTCGATTTTAGAGTTCGATCGGTTATGCTGTCAGCGAAATATCACTCAAAAATTCAACACAACAATAAGTCATAGTCTCATAGGTTTTTGTGTTGTGGTTATACCTTTTTTTTAAGAGTTCTCTTAACAACAATAACATCTGAATCAATCAGCTGAATAACGTGCATGTTCAAGATTTAATCGCCCCCCCATATGTTTTGTCCAGCGTGACTTTAAAAAAAATTGATATTCATTTATTTAAATCTTAATTTTTACTTTCTTGCTGTACAAATATTGTTAGCCAGTCCTAATACTTTAAGAAATGTAATTCAAAAATCTTTCTTAATTTTATAATATTCAAGTAAATATCAAGAAAATTCACTTGACACTTCAATTTGATTGTTTCTTTACATATATGTAGCTCTGCAGCTGAAACATGTATTTTTATTATTGGTTAATCAGCTGTCTTATTTTTTTCTTAGCAGTTATTATGCATAATATGAATAAAAAGCATGTGTTAGGATCTTGACACTGTGAACATGTTCAGCTTTATTAGAAAACTGACCAGTTTTGGTGGGATGAGACAGTAATTAACCCATACACAGTAAAGCCAGCGAGTCTGTGTTCAGCTACGTTATTTAACAGTAAATCTATGATTTTTTGTGTATTATTTTTAATATATTTGAAAAACAAAAATACCTTTTGTCTATGAGTAAATAAAACTCCAATTAAAACAAGCTAAAAACTCATTTTAAGAGGCTGTTGATTTTTCCTTTGGCTCTGACTAAAAACCTCTTTTTGAGCACCAAAATAACCCGGTGCATTCCCTACATATGCACTTTCCTGAGGTCTTGTAATGTGTCAGAAACCTCATGCACAAAAATACATCAGGCTCATTGTCTTTTTCTTTTTTTTGCCTTCATATGATTTTTGACCTGAAGGCCTTCATACACCGCAGGTGAGTCAGACGCTCACCAGCTAGCTTTATCTTGCTGTTTTTTTTGTTTTTTTATTGGCCTGAAATCCCCGTCTTTTGCTGATAGATAGAGGAAGCATTGATGTCAGCGGTTTGTTTACAGCCTCTCTCTGTAGACTTGTGGTTGCAGGTACTGATAATGGCTGCTAATTTTCAAAGGCCTTGTGGGATCTGTCCCCACCGCAGCCTGCTGTTGTCCCTCTGGACCTATTGTGCGTTTGTGTGTGTGTGCATGAAGAGAGACAAAGTGAGCAGTTGGGCGATTAGCTGTCTTGCCCCAGTGTGTGTCTTTGTGTGTGTGTGTGTGTGTGTGCGTGTGTGTGTGTGTGTGTGTGCGTGTGTGTGTGTGTGTGTGTGTGTGTGTGTGTGTGTGTTTGTATGTTTCTCCCTCAAGTGGGTTTAATGTGGATTTAGGGAGAGTGTGAAAAGCCCAAGCGACGCCTCACAGTAGGCAAGCCACTGTGCTGGGGGAGAGGAGACGAGGCTAAAGCCTGGCTAAACACTGAGAGTAGTGATGGAGGGGGTGGGGGGCAGATGGCACTGTGGGGGACCATGAAAGCAAATGCTGTGTCGTTATGCATAAGTGTTTATGTGGATTTTTAATTTATAAAGGCAACTCAAAGAGGTGTCTGACCCACATATGTGCACAATAATATCAATTTAGTGTACGCACTAACACCTTGCCTCCCCTCCTTCCTCCTCACCTCTCCCCTCCGCAGGAGATGCAGCTGGAACACGCGCGACAGGCTTTCATCCAGCGTGACCAAGCCCACAGCGGCTCCATCTCAGCGCTGGACTTCAGGGACATCATGGTTACCATTCGGCCGCACATGCTCACACCCTTCGTAGAGGAATGCCTCGTGGCGGTGGGTTTTTCTTTTTTTCCTTTTTTATTTTTTTTGGCTCTGTGGTTTTCTCGTCTATTTGTTTTACTGTCGTCCACAAGAGCCACAAAGTCAGGTTGGTTAAAAATAGCAAGTCAATGCTGTCCCTTGGAAACTATCTCAGTCATGATATGTTAAAACAATAAAGGTTGGATGCATCAGGTGTTCCATAGCAGCACCAATTGGAAAAATTAGGCTTTTTTTATCCACCACGATGCATTTTTTTTTCTCATTCATAGATTATTCATGTATGCATATCTTTAAATAAGTCATTCTAAATGTCGTGATAAATTCCAAATGTGCAATGATGCACGCTTTGGATGCACAAGCATGCACGGTATTGTCAGCTCATATGCACTATATGATGATTTGGTTGCTGAAGTCAGCAAGCAAGCCAAAGCAGCCTGTCATTACTGTATTCTCCGTAAAAGAGGTAAAGTCAAGATTCTTTTCTTCTATCTCACCACTTATTTCTTGTGCTTTTTTTCTTCTTCTCTCTTTTCTCACAGCCCCACAAATCAAACACTGTGGCTTTCTCTTTTCCTCTTCTGGCCATCCCTCACTCTTCTTCCCCTTTACCTTTTTTTCCCCTGCTACCTCTCATCCGTCCCTTGCTCTCTTTCTCTCTTCCTCCCTCCTTTCCTTTTTTCTTTCCTCTCTCTCAGCCGCCCCTCTATCTCTCCCTTCCCCTCTCCCTCCCTTCCCCGTATGTCTCTCTCTCCCTCCCAACATGTCATTAAGTCTAACCTCTCTGGCAGTGTCAAAGCCAAGCAGGAGAGCTGAATGGGGAAGATAGAGATAGATGGAGACTGGAGCTTTACAGTCCATCATCTCTGCCTGTGTGCGCGTGTGTGTGTTTGTGTGTGTGCGCCTGTGCGGGCTCTCTGTTTGTTTTGAACTCCGAGATGTTTGTCCTTTTTTTGCCTCTCGTCTTTTCTTTCTGCGTGTTAGTGTTTTCGTTGTGCGCGTGTGCGTCTTGTGTCTGCGTCCATGTCTTGCCCCATTTCATAAACACCTTGTAGACTCTGTCATTTTCTCTGCTGTGTTTACCTCACCGACCAGACATCTTGGTGTGCTGTTAGTAAACTCTCATGCACGCGCGCTCCCACACGTACACACACACATACGCACACATGTATCACAAAACCTCATAAACACTGCAGACACATTAAAGGCGGTATCATGGCAGAGCACAGGCAGTGAGACGGCAACCTTTAATTCACTCACCAAACATGGTAATTGATTAGCGCCTCACTCTTTTTCACCAAAATACCGTTCTCCTCTCTCCACTGTGGGAAGATCCAAGTCTATACACTCACAGATATGAACAGATGCAAAAGTGTCTCCCTTGTTAGAGCAGTTTCACCTAAGCCAGAGCTTCCCTCCCTTGTTGCAACCATGTTGAGCAGCAGGCGACCTCTCTGAATGCGTCTGTAAAGCAAACAGTGCCATCTAGTGAAAAGAAGCTCAACATTTTCTCCTCACTTAACCCTTCAGGCCAGCACAGTCGCAGTGATCCTGTAACTCAACAGTACCCTACAGTAGTCGTACTTGAACGCAAATTTTTTTTTTTTAAACATACAGTATTTAGAGCTGCTCCTCTAAGCCTCTGAGAGCCTCATTTAATAAAGATGGGATCGTGGTTCGCGTAAAAGAGGTTGTGGGCAGCCTGGAATGTCCTCTAGAGCCCGGCATCTATTTTTAATCTGTTACCTTTTTTTTTTTCTATTTTCTTTTCTTTTACCACTTCCTCCATCTCATAAAGAAAGTTAATTAAACTCCCTGAGAGTGCGCATCATGTGATGGAAAAAGTAGCGGGTGAAACAAGTTTGCTTCTCCCTGTGGAGAAATGCTAGAGAGGAACGCGGCTAATTAGCTACCATGTTTTACTCTGTGTATTTTCATAACAGTAACATCCAGATGCACGGCTGTGTTGAAGTTTATTTTTCTTATTTGGTTGCTTGTTAAAGTACCCCTCTTCTTTCTTGCCCAGGTTGCAGGGGGTAGCACGTCTCATCAGGTCAGCTTCTCCTACTTCAACGGCTTCAACTCGCTGCTCAACAATATGGAGCTGATTAGAAAGATCTACAGCACTCTGGCTGGCCACCGCCGAGATGTGGAAGTCACCAAAGGTACCCAGGGAGAACTTCCCACTCCCCTCCCTGTATATATAACTCATACCTATTATAACTGAGATGGCAAAAAAAAGCAGATTCACATTTATATAATACAGACCACAGTCACAAAACAAATGTAAGTATGCACCACATGCACAGTAATATGCTTTCCAGATAGGTATGTCCATGTGCGTTGTACAGGGCTTGGAGACTTGTTTTTGTTTGGGTTACTTCCTTCCCAGAGGCATTTAAATGGGCACGCTGGATTCAACCCAGCACACGTACTGCATGCCCACAGTCCCTGATGGTGCCTGTCTTGTCTATTACACATCCTGGCAGTGTCTGAGGAACACAGGAAAAAACCTAATTTCATTTGAAAAACAAAGAATAAAAAGTGGGTAAAATCCTTGCTTTTGATTCTGTGTTGTAACACCCTGTAGATCAAGTGGCATGTATATGCTTAATCCTAACTCCACAGTCTAAATTACTTTAAAGCAAAGTTGCAAAGCTACAGGATAATGAAAAAAGACACTTTTCTTTATTGAAAAAAACCCATACTGTTGTATTTCTCCTAACTTATTTTATATGTATCTTTCTGTCTTCATTGGTTAGTTCCTTTAAATCTCTCTCCCTTCTTTGCCCCACTTGCTGTCTCTCATTCCTTTCTTCAGCACTTGGCAGGGCGCCTAGATGGCTTTCAGTGTCTTTCTCAGTTTCGCCATCTTTTTCTTTTTGACTCCCTCTTGAGCTCTAGTTGTCTTTAAGAAACCATTCTGACCTCTCTCCACATGGCTCCAGGCCACTAACGGAGCCTTATGATGCTATCTGAAGCCTTATCAGGGGTGTGGACTGTACCCGACCCAGACCAAAAGCCCGTACACTCTACAAACTGTTCCCACCAAGGGTACACGAAGGCCTGGGCTTGGCTCGACCCAGGGTGGCCCGCAGCCAGCCAGGCCTTCACGGCCACCGCCTATCTACTCTCCACTCCCGAAGTCATTAAGGCCTCCTTGGGGACTGCGAATGCTCAGCTCCACACAAATAGCGCACACACATCTGCATGTATCAAGATTGTGTACATGTTGCAACACACGCTTCTCTAGCATTTCTCACATAACGCTCAAGCATTAAAATGCATTAACACAGCCAAGCATGCACACATGTGTAATAATCCTGATTGATTCCTTATGCGCAACAAGGCCACTGTTTTGCAGAGACACCATTACAGTGCTCAACGCCTACACAAAGCTGTACGCGTAAATTTGGGCGTATGCACACAGGGGACCTATATAGGAGATGCACTTTTTTGGGCTAGCAGTGCACTGCCACAGAACAAGTCACGACTGTGTACCTTTAGGCCCTTTCAGACATACGCTCCTTTTCATTAATGTGACGGCGTCATGTTGGCTTTTTTAAAACCCTAGCCTCTTTTTGCATGAAAGTCCAAACTTACAATCCTGCTGGTCCGGCCCGGTAACAGTTGTGTGTGATTTTTAACTTTGCATATTAACACATTGGCATTCACAAGATTGAGACTGCCATCATGTCTCTTCTATTTCTTTGGTCAATGCCCTATGTATTTATAATTTAGGGCTAAAAAGGTTTTTTCATTAGACACCTGCTTTCTGTCTGTCTCACAGGTTCATGCTACCCAAACTAATGTCATAGAAGGCTCAAAGCTGCCCGCTCGGGTAAAAATGGCTGAACAGACATTTTCTGCACACAGCAAAATCTCTGAAGTGTTCTTGCTTTGGCACAAACATCTGTCCATGAACATTACAGAGTGCCTTTAGTTTCTGTAGGAGCACACTGACCTCTTCAAAGTCAGCAAGCATATTTTTACATCCCGAGTTTTTCTCTTGTCCACTTTGCTCCACAGTTTATTTATTAGATGTTGAAATCTTTATCTTTGCTTCAATGACAGAGTCTTTGACAGATCGACTTAACAAGACTTCTAATGTTTTTTTTAACTTTGGTTAGTTTGTTGTGAGTTCATTGCATTCATGTGGCATGAAACGGCAACGTGAGACACTCATAAGCCATTCTTATGTCACAGAGTTACATTTAAGCACAAGGCGCAGCTTCAGTAACTTCATTAATTACTTATAATTAATTATACCTGACATGTAAGTCAGGATCTAACAGCAAATCACCCTGCGTACTTGATCTCTTACAGATGAAGGATCACAGAGAGTAACAGTTTATAAGCTAGTCTTTAATTATTGTCTCATCAGTTTACTAAAGTATGTTTGGATGATGCGACTTCTGTAATTATCAGCTATTAGAATATCGCTGTTAAGAAAATTCCGACCTCGGTCGGCTGGGTGTCTTACACATAATATTATGTAAGTACTTTGGCTTATTGTCATGGGAGTGTTTGAATGAAGCTGTGGTAGTAAAAGTGACCGTCTGTCTAAACGGCAGAATAAATCAGTTTAACAGGCCAGTGAAGCCAGCAGTGTTACATGTCCTAAGCTGAGGAGAGATGTCTGGCTCTTACCAACAATAGATCTAAAACGTAAATTGTTGCGATCAGATTTTTGACTTTTTTCAGTCTGCCACCAATCAGTCCAGGCTGAGATGACTCAAAAAATCTTCTGCGCAGACATCCCAGGTCGTCATGGTTTGAGACCTGTTTGCTATTAAACTGATTGGCATGAAACTTTATGGAAACACTCATGGTTCAGATGAAGATAATGACTTAGGTGTTCCCCTGACTTTTCCTCAGTGCTATCATTGACATTTGCGTTTGACATTTTTGGTTTTGAGTCAAATTCACTGTGGATTGCTGTAAGTTTTCAGTGCAAACATTCATCCCTTTAAACTTTAACCACTTTGGTGATTCCATGACTTTTATTTTTCCCTCGGTGGTAACTATCAGATGTGACCACGCTGACGTGATAAACTCAGACGGTGAGCGTGACGAACAAACCTGCTTTGGGATGCACTGTAATTTTGAAAATGTTAGCACGCTGACGCTACCATCAAAAAGCAGCTTCGTGCGTATTTATGGCCTCCAAGATTATCTTAGCAAGGGATAGTAGGACTTTTCATATCTTAAATATCAAGCAGTAATATAAAGTTGGTAAATGCCTATCTAGGGTTTTCACCATCTACTTCCCAGCATTGGTCTTTTTTTCCCCCCTAAATTATTTATTCTTGTGTAACTATTCTGCCTCACATGCTTGTTGGCATTACCTGCTTTTACTCATAGATGTGTGTGTATGTGATAGAGAGAGAGAGGGAAAGAGAGAGCATGCCTCAGGGGTAAGCTGAGCCTCTGTGGGGTGAATGGCTCCAGTGTAGGACGACTTTGTCACAACCCCAGCCTGCTGCTCTTTGAATAAAGCAGGTCAAACAATGGTGACTCCTCCACTGTAAGCCTGCCTACAGTCAACCTGTTCCTTTTTCATTTAACAATAGAGCAGGTCTTAAGTTACGACATGCTAAAGCTGCCTCAAAGAGGTCTTAAAGTCATAACTCTCCATGGCCGTATTTCTTTATTTTAATTTCTTCAGCGTGCTTTGACACATTGTACTCTTAACTCACAACCAACTCGCAGAGGGAAGCTGCCGTGAGTGACAGAAGTTGAAGGAAAAATCCATCATATAGAGCCATAACATTAACGCAGCCACTGACAATAACTCGGATAACTCCAACTCCTCGTCAGGGAGACGAGGAGTTCGAGGACCCACTTGATTTTCCGTATATGTGTTCTGTAGTGACAAGAGCAACAAAGGGATAATGCACTGCAGCTAAGTCCAGTGTTTATCGTTTAACCACCCATCCATTTCAGCCTTGTATTTAAGAGAAACAACTATCAAATTCTGCTGTGAGATGTGATGTCTGTGTTGCCTTGAGTCATCCAATCCAATCTCTTTCTGCACTGATTATCTTTGGGTCCATAGTGTAGTGGTTAAAATATTGGTCTAACATGTGAAAGAGTCCTGGTCCGAGACTGGGAGGAGACAAAAGCCTGTGAGGGTTGCACCATGAAGGGTATGTCTGGTATAACGATCTGGTGAAAGAAGCTTTCGTTATCTATTATATTTGTCAGCCAGAAAAATAACAAATTGCTACATTCACACTATAAACAATGTGTGACTGCTACACCACATCATTGCACTGCTAAAGGAACAAGTAGGTCGTGAGCTTATAGCTCCATGTTTCTACTGAAGATGGCTTGCAGCCAGTCACGTCCTGAGCAGTGGTGTGAACACAGCATTAAGGGAGAGCTGTTGTCTTAAGAGTAGGGTGGGTGAAGAATCTCTGAACTTGCTTACAAGTAAAGATATTTAGGAGAGCGAAGTGGACAGGCAGATTGGGGTGCTGTCTTCTGTGATGTTGATGTAATGTTGTACACTGAAGGTGAAAGCGAAACCGTGCCTCAAAGCTCCCCTCTTTATTTACCTGTCGATTCACATCTTAAGACTCCTCTGTGATTGCGTCTTTTGAACTGTTATCTCAGATGTTTAGAATTCAGTTAAATTTTATTTCTACAGAGTCAAATTACAACAACAGTTGCTTCAAGGTGCTTTAGGTTGTAAGGCATGAGAGAAACCCCAACAATCAGATAACCACCTATGTGTATACATCACTCTGCATTTAATCATTAGTTATTATTAATCTCTGGCTCTCTTCCACAGCAAATCTTTGTCCTGTCTTCTTCCCCTAACCCCAACCAGTCACAGCAGATGACCGCCCCTCCTCAAGCCTGGTTCTGCTGAAGATTTCTTTCTGTTAAACAAAAGCACTTTCCACTGTCGCCAAGTGCTTGCTCAAAGGAGGTCTTATGATTGTTGGGGTTTTCTCTCTTTTCTTTGTATAATTGTAGGGTCTTAAGCTTACAATCTAAACTGGCTTGAGGCAATTGTAGTTGTGATTTTGTGCTATATAAATAAATTTGAATTGAATTGAGCAACCACTTGGTGACAGTGGGAAGGAAAAACACCCTTTTAACAGGAAGAAACCTCCAGCGAACCTAGCTCAAGGAGGGGAAGCCGTCTAGCCTGATGGCTGTGGCTCAGGAGGTGGATTAGATTGTCTACTAATCAGAAAGTTGGTGGTCCAATCCCCAACTCCCCTAGTCTGCATGTTGAAGTGTCCTTCAGCAAGTTACTGGAGGCAAAGAGGAGGGAGACGAGCAGCTCTACCTCCCTGATTATTTACATTGAAACAAGCCGGTTGTGGGTTCAAGTTTGTGATTACAGTGCTTCCCTGTAGAGTTTGCCAGAAATGCACTACAAAAGTGACACAGAATATTTCCTGGCCAAGGGGACATTTTGGCTCTTGACTGTTACATGTGACCCGGACAAAGATAGGCAGAGGCTATGTATCAGGTTTTAAATACTTCTACATATATTTAAATGTTTTATTAGTGAAAACATGATGGAAAATCTGCCTTTTCCTGCAGAGGAGTTTATCGTGGCAGCTCAAAGGTTCGGCCAGGTGACGCCCATGGAGGTCGACATCCTCTTTCAGCTGGCTGACCTGTCGGAGCCTCGTGGGTAAGATGAACATATGAAAAAGTAAAAGTAAAAAAATTAAATACTTTTTAGGTCAGCTGGTGTTCAAACTGAAATATTTTAGATTGACACTACTGGCTTGTGTACTTCCTTTCCTCTAGAATTCATGTTTATTTCACAAAAAGGCAGAAAATATTTGGTGATTTTGAGCTGTATTAAACCAGTTTAGAAGACTCAATTGAATTGATACTTTAGCCATTTTGCCTCTGCTGAGCTAGTCAAGTACTTGTGCAGTCTAAGACTATTCCAAACTTGCCACCCTGAAGGGAAAATTTTGCCCCGGGGTCCATACCTCAGAGAGACGAGCACTCTGTCAAACTTCTCTGCAGTGGATCAAAAGAGTCAGACATGTATCCAGTGCCAGGGAATCTTCTTTCAGTCTGAACCTAAACCAAACTCCCATTTATTCTTAAAAAAAAAAAAGAAAAAAAAAGAGGAGCAGTTTCAATCCCTGTAATCCGTGGCACAAAACAACTGTATATGTCTCACATTCCCCCACTTCCTTTGCATCTGCCTCGCGGCCCGACCAGTACGCTCATAATTTCTAACCCCGGCCTGAGAAACCACCTGATTATTATTTCTGGGCAATGGGATACTTTAATAGCCCAGTAGCTCCACTCCCCTTGATTGGAGATGTGAGAGATAATAGTCCCAATATACAGAGGAGATGGGGAGGGAGTGGGGAGGGGAGGGGGAGGATTTGGCGTTCCCAGTTCCCTGAGCCTGGGAATTCTGTGACCGTCAAAGAGATGCAATAGAGAGACATGAAAAGATTAAATATCTTTGTTATACTTGGATGAAGTGATAAAGGAAGCATGAGTCATCACTTTCTATTGGTCGGTTATCCAACGCTGTCATGCCAAGCACAGGTCTGGATTTGTGAATGCCACAATATTTTCATCTGAAACGATGTTGTAGCGTCTTTAAACTCTGAGTAACTTCAGACTGACGGGTTTGCTTGAGCTCGGTGATACATGGATGAATTGTTATAATCCTCTGAGAGTTACTTGAAACTTCTCACTCTCTGTCTCCTTCTCTGTCTCCACCAGACGTGTTGGTTTAGCAGACATTGAGAAGATTGCTCCGCTGGAGGAGGGCGCCCTGCCCTACAACTTGGCTGAAGTCCAGAGACAGGTAGAGAATATGAAGACTTGTTGATGTGTTTGGTTTCCTCTTCCACACTGGCAGCTCCTTTCCCTTTTGATATATTCTCTTAGGCTAAATGTGACTGCAAAGATAAAGAAGATTTACAATTTTAGGTTAATGATAGCGCCTGCATGTAAGTAATCCTCCAAAACAAGCATAGAAGTGAAATGCAGGAGTAACAGATCCAAATAAGTTTAGTCAGGTATAAAAATGGAAAGTTGGCCAGTACTCATCAGTCCTACTCCCTTTCAGTCGTTCCCACCAAGTTTTAAGTAATTTCCCATCATTGAATTGAACCTTAAAAGACTTTCTTCAGAGAAAACACCGCTATGCCTCTCCCTGGCGTGCAGTTGACATCTTGAAAAACAAACACACAAAACTCAAGAAATCCATGGAAATAAAGACAAGCAGAGCCATCCTCATGAGCTAATGAATGTCAAACATACTTCATGTTGACTATAGTAGCTGGATAATAAGAGCAATTTGTAACAAAGAAAATCGAGAAGGACGTACAGATGGATGAGCAGAAGACTGTTTTCTTTCTCCAGCTGTTTGGTCAGGGCTGTGTTGCCTGGTGGGTTCCAGCACTACAGTAGATGCTTGGCCAGGCCATACTGGAGCAGGCTTGGGCCAAAGGGGAGAAAGCAAAGGGGCCCAGCACTGCACAGACGCCAGTCCCACCACAATGAGCCACTTTAGGCCCTTGTGGTTTGGACTCAGGGGCTGGCCCTCAGTTAACTGGAGCTCTCTCTCCTCATCTTTGCTACTTCTTTCCCCATTTCTTTTTTTTCTTTAAATCTACTCCCTCTCTCTCTCTCTCATACATGTTTGAGTTGTTCTCTCTTTATATCCTGTTAACTTGTTTCCTCTTTCTCCATTAAACATGCTGACAGTATTGAAACGTTTAATCATTTCTCATGAAGTAGAAGAGCAGGATATGTGAAGGGAGCATGGGTACAGTTTGACAGGCGGCCCTGTTCCAGAGACTCCCCCACCTCTTCCCTTCTCACTGCACACGCACGCACACACACACACACACACACACACACACACACACACACACACACACACACACACACAAACAAACACAAAGCTACAACCCTACAAAAGCAGCCACCCCCCAAACAGGGTCTAGTGGTCAGGTCTCAGGAGACCAGCCAAGGCAACAGGTACCTCAGGTGAATGGGGGAGTGTGGCTGTTACCACTCCTCTGTTCTTTGCATGGTGAAGTGATAATGATCACAAAGGTCTTTTTCAGGTGGCACTGAATACACCTTTGTGATTCAAGTTAATCTAAGGGAGTAACAGACTTTGTATCAGTTATGTTAACAGATCATATGAGCACCTTTTTATGTATACTCATATATGTATACTGTTTTTTGGTTTTTGTTTGTTATTTTTTGAGTCAAGGTAGACTTTGGAAGGCATTTGGATGGGATATATATTATACAGTGTTCCCTTGTTTATCGCGGGTGTTATGTTTAAAAAATAACCTGCGATAGGTGAAATCCGCAAAGTAGCGAACTGTATTTTTTACAATTATTATAGATGTTTTAAGGCTGTAAAACCCCTCACTACACACTTTATACACTTTTCTCAGACAAGCATCGCCATTTTCACACGTTGCTCTCTTGTTTAAACACTCTTAAAGTTCAAACTGTCGTAGAAAAATAAGTCCAGTATTATAGAATGAAACCAAAGATCAAACCCTGTTTTCAGGTCCAGAACATGGGAATAGAGAAGCAATGTGTGTTTTTATTTCCAGGTATGGTTTTAGTGCATTGGGATCATTATCATGCTGAAAAATGAAGCCGTGCTAATTTGGGTTGCCACTGATTTTCAGTCCAGTTCTTGTGTAATTTGGCATATTTAAATTTAAAAAAAGGGAACAAAATATATGTTGTTACAAGCTAAAGATACAAGTTAAAATTGGTTCTTTGCTAAGTTATCTAATATGTGTGGACATAGCACCGGCTCATGCCCACAGATAGGTGCCTTTTTTGTATTTGATTGATCCATAGGTCAGAGTTTAGCGGCTTAACAAACACAAAAGATTCCTCTGAAAAATGTCAGGTACAAGGCCTGGACTGAAAATGAGTGAAAAAGCAGCAAATGTCCAAAGAAAAACTTCAGACAGCCTGGAGAACTACAGCTAAAAGCACTTTAAAAATTACAAGAAAGTCTGGCGCAGGGGTCCCCAATCTCAGTCCATGAGGGCCAGTGTCCCTGCAGGTTTTAGATGTGTCCTTGATCCATCACAGCTGATTTAAATGGATAAGTTACCTTCTCAACATGTCTTGAAGTTCTCCAGAGGCCTGGTAATGAGCTAATCATGTGATTCAGGTGTGTTGACCCAGGGTGAGATCTAAAACCTGCAGGGACACCGGCCCTCGTGGACTGAGATTGGGGACCCCTGGTCTGGCCCAATGGAAACAAAATTGAACAAAATCAAGGGTGGCTCAAGACTTTTGCACAGCACTGTATATTAGCGCAGTTAATGTTGCAAGTTTAAACAAAACTCTACAAGCTGATCTCTTTTTTTAAAATTAAGTCCTGACATGACATCAGTTCAACAAATTATGTTTGGCAAGTAATTGTTTTGATAATCATGCTTGTAATTTTATTTGTTTAAGGCTAAACATCCTCCAGTTAAAGTTTGACAAGTTTTTCACCTTTATCATAATCTAAACAATTATTATCAGAAAAATACTAAAACATTATTAGGATGAGACTTAATATCTTTATGGGATACTTTGTAATAATGACGTTATGCTCATCCATTTCTATTTCTCCTGAGCATTATTTTATTAAATGACTGTTGTACTGTATACAAATGTAATTGTGCTAGACTGTCAGACTGATTTACTAGCGTGGGATTCTGGGTGGAAATAGGTGTGTGGCATACAGGGTTTTACAAGAGTCGGGATTAAAGTGTGCTGTCCTGTCAGGTGTATGTCGTGCAAGCTCTCATCTTCAGCTCCTCTCTCACTTCCTTACTAACGTCTTAATTGTCTCTTCTCCTGCGCGCGGGCAGCACTCGGGCAGCGACGGCTCCCGCCCCATCCTTATCCAGGTGGCAGAGTCGATCTACAGATTCACTCTTGGCTCAGTAGCAGGGGGTAAGAGTCACGCCCCATTGGCTCCCCACATACCTTCACCCCACCACCCACCTATCCATCCACCTACCTGCTTGCCTGCCTACCTACTACCCCCCCGCCCTGTGCTGTCCTCATAAGAAAAGGGTGAGAGAGAATGGACAATGGCCCCTCTATTGCCCTTTTCTTACAAGAGCAACAGTCACTCTCCTGCTTAAAGAGAAGTGTTCCCTCTCTTCCTTGTTCTCGCTCAGTCTCTGTCTCTCTGTTTCAGTCTCCTACACTCGCTCAGTCTCGCTCTGTCCTGTCTCATGCCTCTCTGCGTGCCATGGGAAAACCCTCTTGTGTGCTCTTTTGTACCTTTGTGAGTGATGAGAAGACAGACGTGACGGTGGGGGTGAAGGGTGGTGCCCAGGTCTTGTGTTTGGCTCCAGACACCCCACTGTTTTTCCTCCTCCCTTCCTTCATTCCTCCCTTCTCCTCCTCCTCCTTTCCCAAGGGAGACAGCTTAATAAGGAGGTATGGGTCCATCATCCCTTCTTCTTCTTTCTCGGTCTCTCTCTAATTAAGCCTGTCGCCTTGGGTCGGTTCTTTTTGTTTGTGTCCGCGTGACAGGCTGAAGACACTACAACTCAAAACACATCTTTATTAACATTATTCCCAAAGACTTCCCCTTCCTCCTCCTCCTCCTCCTCCGTCTCTGCTCTTAAAGGGTCATTTCACACAAATTACCAAAACGTTTTTTTCACCTTTCTATAGTGGGATCTGACAGTGCAGATAGTTTTTGTTTTTTTTAACCCCCCCCCCAATAATAAAAATGAACAGAGTCGGTACTGAAAAAGATTTTTGTCGGCTTTATTAAATTGCTAAGTGAAATATGACGTTTGATAGTGAGATTTTGATTATTGATATAAGCCACAACTTCTTTATAAGATCACCTGTTCCACTCCTTTGTGCACAAGTTTCAGTTATGATATGACATTTATTTAAACACTATCATTAAGATTAAAACATGATATTTGTTAAGTCAAGCAAGTCTTTTCTAGTCTGTCTTACAGCGAGCCTTTTATGAATTTGTTTATGAACTTCAGTCTTCCAAGCTCAAGCTCACTGGTGATTGAGACAATTTCTATTAAAAAAAATTTGTATGCGCCACTTAATCTTTTTGTATACATGTATGAGGCTCTGCATGTTCTTTACTGAGATTATTTTAGAGACTATGCTGTTAAAACAGATCACAGGTCTTTCTACTTAATAATTAATGTAGTCTCAATGAAAGCCACTGTATTTTTGTACTTGGAAACAAACTAATCTTTGCACAAGTTATTCCCCATGAGTTATATAAACATATCTTAGTCTATGTGTGTAGCACTTTATCAGTGTTTCTGTTTGATGTTGTGAAACACAGGAAAGGGTTACAGATGCTGGTTAAGGTAAGTACAGTGGGGCAAAATATTGTATTGCAACTCTTGAGACTGTTACCAATACACTAGGACCAAAAATTAAAAACATATATATTAAAAGATGCAGGTGGTCTACACAGTGCTGTAAATGCACTCACCGGCTACATCATTTGGGTACACCTAGCAAGTACTGCGTTGTCCCCCTTGTTGCCTTGACAACTGCCTTAATTCTTCATGGCACAGATTCAGCAAGCTTTGCAAACATTCCTCAGAGATTTTGACATGACAGCATCACACAGTTGCTGTTCATGATGTGGATCTTCTGTTCCCCCACATCGTAAAAGTGCCCTGTTGGATTGAGGTGGATGGGGAGGCCATTGGTGTAGAGACGGTGAACTGTCATTGCCATGTTCAAGAAAACGGTTTGAGATGATTTGAGCTTTGTGGCATGGTGTGTTATCCTGCTGGAAGCAGCCATCAGAAGATTGGTATACTGTGATCAGCGACAAAAGTCAGGTAGGCTATGGCATTTAAACCATGCTCAACTGGTACTAAAGGGGCCCAAAGTGTGGCAAGAAAATATCCCCCAGACTATTAAACCACCACCAGCACCCTGAACTATTACAACATGTCAGGATGGATCAATGGTGTCATGTTGTTTACACCAAATTCTGATCTAAACATCTAAATGCTACAGCAGAAATCGAGACTCATTAGACCCGGCAACGCTTTTCCAATCTTCTATTGTCCAACTTTGATGAGCCTGCGTGAATTCCTCTCCTTTCCTCACAGAATCAATACCTGGTGTGGTCTTCTGCTGCTGCAGTCCATCTGCTTCAAGGCTGGACATGTTGTGCATTCAGAGATGCTCTTCTGCATACCTTGTTTGTTAGTGTTACAGTCTCGCCATTCTCCTATTACCTCTGGTATCAACAAGGCATTTTAGTTCATAGAACTGCCACTCACTAGAGATTTTCTCATTTTCTGACCATTCTCTGTAAACACTAGAGATCCACTTTAAAAATTCCAATTTCTGAAACACTCTGACCAGCACGTCCGGCATCAACAACCATGCTGCACTCAAAGTCACTTAAATCACCTTCCTTCCCCATTCGTCTTAACCATGTCTGTGTACAGGATTGATTTGCTCTCATGTTTGGATTAATGTATTAACAGTCGAACAGGTGTACCTAATGAAGTGGTCGGTGAGTGTAAATACATAATTCCTTATCGTCTTGGAATATGTGTCATGGAATAATGGGTATTGTGAGTCACTCAGTTTTCCATGGGGAGAGAAACGGTAATGGTCATAAGACCTACTGTGAGTAAAAAATCTGTTTCATAAAAACACTCAGCATCTAAATAAACGTGTCTTGCTCTCTGCAGCTGTGGGTGCCACAGCAGTGTACCCCATTGATCTGGTGAAGACACGCATGCAGAACCAGAGGAGCAGCGGATCACTGGTGGGAGAGCTCATGTACAAGAACAGCTTCGACTGCTTCAAGAAGGTGGTGCGCTACGAGGGCTTCTTCGGCCTTTACCGAGGTCAGCGTACATGTAGAGAACATGCGAACCTCCAGTGTTATTTATTCATACTTGACATATACACAAACAAAGACACGAACTTAATAGTGAACCAAACATACCGAAATGGTAACCTGAGAGTTTGAAATTAAGTGTTGAGAAGGTTTCTGACAGAAGCTGTGGGGGTGAGTCAGATGTGAAAGGCTACAGACTATAAAAGATGGCATGACACAGTCGTTTCTGGACTCCACATTTTGAAGTATCAAAGTTAGCATTTTGACCCCCGTTTTTCTTTTAGAGCCAGAAGTTAGCATATTTGGATGAGAGGGTAGAATGCTAATTTCTTTGATGACAATAAACATCCGTGAACTACTGTAAGTACTGAAAGTATTGCGTAATAGACCAAAAAAATATCAAAACCTCACAAAAATGGTCCTTACATTCACATACCCACACACACTCTGATGGATGCGTTGGGGTGAACACAGGGTTCAGTATTTTATGCAGACTAGAGGAGTCGGGATTGATCCAACACCGACCTGCACTGTGCAACATTCTTCCCAAATCTGGTTTTTATTGTTTTGTTCATGCGTTTTAATACTGTTAAGATGGGTATTTTTTCATGCAAGTCTATGAAGATTGACTTGTTTTTGGGACCAGCTGGAAATTACAATTTTTGGCTTCATTTTTCATCTCAGGAAGTAGCTGCTTTGTTGAGAACCTCTCATATGCATTCACTAAAATGTATCACAGGCACTTTCCACGTAACTTTTATCAGTATTTTAAAAAATACTTTATGTGGTTTTAACAAACAGCTCTTTACATTTAGTCAACACTAAAGTAAATCGAATCCTTCCTCAAAACTATAGGTTTTCAGGGAAAACAACTCACTGGCGGTCAAATCTACAAAACAGGTTTTTAAAGTAAAGGAGGGGCTGAGATGAGGGAGTACAAAGAAGAATCGAGTAGTAGGAACAATGAAAGAGAAGGGAATCGAGAGAAGATGAGAGAAGAAAAGTGTAGGGTGGACAGGAGGGCGGTGTGAGTTCACCTCTCTGTTGACCTGGCTTCTTTGAAGTGATTACCGGCTGGCTGGGGACTTTCAGAGCAGCACAATGAACGTCACACGCAAAGCCACATACCTTGAGGCCTGTGTCACGATGTAGTGATGTCGCACGTCTAGACCTACACACCGGTACAAACACATTACACACACACAAGTATGTAGGCATGCAGGGGACTACTTGGGCATGCAGGTACGTACATACCAGGGCACGACACCAGTAATGACTACCTGCCCTGCCTTCAGAAACTGCGGTTAGAGTGTCTGCATTGTTGGGGTCAGATTAAAGGAGGATTGAAAAGAGGTCTCCTGGAATGGCAGTGGGGCTTTAAAAAAAAAATCCTATGATTTTGATTGACAGAACTAGGTTTCGCGAGAGGAAACTTGAATGCTTGAATTTCTGTGGGAAACAAAGGCTATGAAGAGTGAAGTGACAGACGCAGACAGGTCTGGCTCCAGATAGAAAGCGAGACAGGTATCCTGGCACCTAAACTGTAGTTATGTAATGTAAGTTGAAAGGGCCTTCTCTGTTGAAACATTCTTCAGAAGGAAGAGAGGGGAATTAACGGCCCAAAACTGCTTTACAGTGCGATGCTGGGACAGCACAAGAAAGAAACACGATGGAGAAGACTTTGTCAAAATATTCCATAACAAACCTGTTGTGTATATTTTGTTTTCATGAACACATGTCTGCTGATTTTTCTCTTTTTCAGGCTAGCCAAAACTTGCAACTTCCAAATTGGGTATATGGTTGTGTGTGTGGTTGTTTGTGTGTGTATGTTTGGCCTCACTACACACAAAGGACTCGATTATGAAGTGTGTGTGCTACTTTGAACAAATGGTTGAGCGTGAGTGATTTGTGCCTTGGGACTGGGTAGGGGGCCAAGTTTCATTGTGCTCCGTTGTGATTATTTTTGTTTATTTTTACCCGACTCTGGGTTGTAATTGAGGTCTGCGTAAACTTTTGGTGGCTTTGTTTTATACACTGCCCTTTTTTCCTATTCTGGGAAGCAGTTTCGCTCACTTCATCCTCTCTTTGCCCCTTCATCCTCTTCTCTCTCTCTCGCTCTCTTTTTTCTACTCTGATGTCCCCACACTCCACATCAATAGATTTCATTAGCGTCTGGGGGATCTTGCACGGTCGGGCGCATGCAGCGGGAAGCCACACATTGATGTGGAACGTGGGGAAGTGGTATATGTATATATATGTATGCATGTGTGTGTGTGAGAGTGGGGGTACCACGGCAGTCTTTTTTTCTAATCATCTTGTCGTTTCCTAATGATAGGTCTGGTACCACAGCTACTGGGTGTGGCGCCCGAGAAAGCCATAAAGCTCACAGTAAGTCGCTGTGTTAGAGCACGTGCAGACACATGCACTCAGGCAGAGATGCACGAGGGTCTTTAATGCCTTTAAATTATTGTATGAGTTTTAGATCGTTTTATAAAGCAAACAATTAGATACATAGTTACAAACACATAGCTACTTCCTTAACCTTCCTGTTTTTCTGCATTTGTAAACTGTCAGTCAGAGGAGCATTTACAGCATGCAGTGTAACATTTGTGGTACGCTAAGTGGCATGCACCATCATTGAAGCATGTGTCAGTACATTTAGGTCCATAAGTATTTGGAGAGTGAGACACTTTCTGTACACGATCACAGTGGATTTCAAATCAAGCAAGATGTAAAAAGTACAGACATTCGGCTTTAATTCAAGGAGTTTAACGAAATGTTGTTTAAACTGTTTAGGAATTGCAGTCATTTTTATACATACTCCTCATTTTCAGAGGTTGAAAAGTAACTGGAGAAGTTTCACTGTTTCAGATTTTATTTACAAATCAGTTGAGTGACAAGGACTTTCATGGCCAGTTGAGGTCTGCTCCCTCAATATTTCATGACAAATGGAGTAGAGTTGATTTCAAGTGTTGAACTTGTATTTGGTAGTACTTCACTAAAACACACAGTATGAGGTCCAAAGAGGAAGGGAGGCTATCATTAAGCTAAAAAATGCCCCAAAATAACGCTATCAGAGAGATAGGAAAACCTTTAACAGTAGCCAAATCATCAATCTAGTTCATTCTTTAAAAGAGTGAATGCTCTGCCCAGCTCAGCAACACCACAAAGGCCCAAAAGACTATAGAAGTCAACTGGGTGAATGATCACAGAACCATTTCCTTGAAAAAGAAACATGACTCAAAACTTCTAACCAAGTCAAGAAACAATCTTGATTTGCTATTGTTAAAATCTAATATTAAGAGATGCTTTCATGAATGGAAATACAGGCAGCATTGAAAAGGACCTGCATAGTTCTGAAAAACAAACTTAGGATTAAAGCTTTCGATTGTTTCCTCCAACTAGGAGGGATGGAGAAAAGCTACGGAGGACAGAATCAGCTGTAAGTCCAAAGCATAAGACATCGTCTGTAAAACATGATGGAGGCAATGTTGTGGCATGGCCATTGGAGCCGGGTCACTTGTGTTGACAGATGAAGTGACTGCTGATAGAAGCAGCAGGATGAATGGTGAAGTGTATAGGGCGGTACTCTCTGCTCAAGTTCAGCCAAATGCTGCAAAACTGATCAGTTAATCCAAAAATTTGGTTAAACCCTATGAATTAAAGCTGAAAGTCAGGACTTCTATCACATGTTGACTGTTTGATTTATAAACCACTGTGGTCATGTATAATGGCAACTTGACAAACTCATTGTCACTGTCTAAAAACATATGGCTACAACTGTGTCTGTTGATTATTGTGTTATTGTGTTGTATTATGTTCTAAAGCATACATTTTGTGTCTCTAGGTGAATGATTTTGTGCGTGGAAAGACCAGACAGAAGGACGGTACAGTCCCGCTGGCTGCTGAGATCCTGGCTGGTGGATGTGTAAGTTTATAGACAGCTGTTACATTTGTTGTATTTCTATGTGAGAACGCCTCCGTTTGTTTGTAGGTTAAGTGAAGGTCAGGTGCAACTGCTTGAACAGGTTTTGGGTGTTATATCAAGGAGCTGTTTTAACTTTGGTAGCTCACCTGGGAATGTGCACACACCATGTGATACAGCTGATTCCTTATCGCAGCCTTTGAACATATCAAAAACTATTAAAAGCTGCCATCTGATGCCTCAGCTGACCATTTTGCACATCCAATTAGTAATTTAGATATAGGACATGCTATTGAAGTTGCTTTAGTCTGCTTACAGCTGCTTTCCATCCCACCTCAACCATAGCTCATTCTTTTATGATCTGACTAAATCACTGCCACTGATGCCTGCTCTCTTCTGTACTGACTCTTTTTTCGTTGCTGTTACAGAAATAAAAACGCACTGAAGAGCTTGTTACTCCCTTTTTACTGAAAAGACACAAAAGGCCGAGTCGTTTTCAAGAAAATATTATGAGCATAATCAAATACAGTCAAAATACATATTTCGGTGTGCACCCTCTGCCTTTGCAGAGTGCACTGTGTTGGAGTGATGCTGCACAGCACTCAGGCAGTGTGTGCAGTATTGAGGCGGCATGCATGTCTTAACTATGCTGACAGTTGAGCAGACAGACATGGACTTGTTTTGGAGTCCAGGGGTTTCTATTTGTTGATGGAACCTGTACATTTGAAAGAGCAAACACACACACACTGTGCATGCTCAGAGAGGTGTGTGTGCACTACAAGCACACGCACACACAAAGATTGACAGCTGCTGATACCTGAGTCCCCCCTTACTCAGTTTGTTACCTGCTCCCCCTCCAGTCATGGGTTTTGATCACTGACCTGTCAAAGTCTAACCCCTGCCCCACCCTACTTACCCCTCAATGCATGTACACACACACACACACTCACACACTCACACACTTACTTTCTTACACACACACTCGGTCCTACAAGGCTGGCAGCTTTAGCCAGGCCAAATGAAAGAAGGTCTTTCACTGAACCCTCTTTTGATGTCGATCACTAAAGCAAAGTATTTCAGGATACACAAGTCATTATGGGTTTAGCTCCACTCAGGCACATTCAATTGACCTTATTAGTTCTGGGAATATGTTTAAGAAATGTTATGGCACAGTACATTTGCTGTAACTTACATTCTGGATGGCGATTTTCTTTTGTGAGAGAGAGAAATGGAAAACATACAGCAAAGTAAATATACTTAGGACGTGCTCTGTGGTGTCCTGGGTGTGAAGAATAGTGGTTGCCTTTAAAAAAAAAACAACATAATAATAATAATAATAATAACTTGTATGAATTTAAAAGCAGAACCATAAAAGTCGCAGAGAGAGGGGAGGAGGATAAATGTAGAGGAGAGGAGTGTGGATGGATGGATTTTTCCTCTTTTCCTCCGTGAGCCGTCGTGACAGCTCCTTTCATCCTGGCTGAGGCCCCGGTGTTAGTGCTGGCACTGCACTCTGCCTGCCACTTTATCTTACACACATGCACACTCACACACACAGACACTTACACACACATGTATGGCTATCTTTATGAGGACCTGTTGCGTTCCCTAGCCCCTTATGCTAACCTTAACAAGTCAGTTCCTTACCCCAACTTTAACATAGCGCTGAACCTAATCTTAACCCTAAAAAATGAGTCCAAACCCTCAAACATTTCTTTGAAGAGGGGTGAAAAAGTGTCCTCACTTTTCCGTTTTGCCTTCACACATACACACACGCTCTCACACTCACACACAGACGTCAAACCTCCCTGAACCCTGTTTTAGCGAGGCTCCAGCCACAGCACATGAAATCTGTTTATATCATTTGGTAGCTGTGAAAGTGTTGGTTTGGACCACGATGTCGGCCTCAGATTCACAGTCTGTAAAGATGAAAAAAAGGAGAAGCGAGAAAGAAAAAGAGAAGATATGTTTGCTTTCTGTGAAGAAAACTTTTCATATGTCAGTATCTTTATCTTTATCTGCCCCAAAGTGTTGGTTTTCAGGTCCCTTTTCTTTCTCTTCTCACCTCTCACACTCCTTCTCCTCCTCCTCCTCTTTTCTGTCCTTAAACCTGCGGCTCAGCACCATTAAGCTCCGGTGTGGGTTTGCCAGTTTCTAATGATTATTTGGTAAGAATGGCATGCTCCGTTTACCGAGCTGGGTGGATGCTTATCTGGCAGTAACTGGCCTGCGTTTCAGGACTTAAGTTACACGAAATACTTGCTGGGTCATTGCTGACAGGAGGAGCGGGGTTGTTTGTTCCCATTCATTGTGAATGTGTTACAGTTTGCGTTTGTGGTTTTTAATGAGTTTCTTATTCAGGCCTGACGTGAGTTATGAAAACATTATCAGTGAATCTAACATGCGCACGCCCCGGCCACAAATGAAGCCGTGATTATCATTTATAGATGGTGGTTACATTTTTTTCTTTTTTTTGTTTTTGTGTTTTTGTGGGGGGTTTTTAGCTGGTGCTAATCTCCTGTGTAAGTGCGTGGTCGGCATACGTGTTTAGGGTTGATGGTGGGCAGGTCCTCAAACTTTTACTAAGCTCCTTTTCCAGCACACACACACGGCCAAGGAGCTGCGATCCGTGCATAAGGTGCTGACGACCCAGGTTTCCGAGGATCACCTTGCCTTGTAATTACCTGGGAATCATCAGAGGACTGCCGACGCTGTCACTCCATAATCACAACCCTCAACCTCTCTGCCTCAGTCTCGACCTTTCCTTCACTTCTCTTGTTTTGACTGCTCCTCTTCTCTCTCTCATTAGCGCCTTTTGTTTATTTGTCTGACTCGCTATTTTCTGTGCATTTCACTCTTTTTTTCCTGCCCCACATGCCCTCCAGAGTTATGCAGGACTCTGGGGTGGTTCGACAGCACCAAAAAAAACAAAACAAAAAAAACCCCTCAACCACTCCTTTTTATCTCATGTTGTCAGATCTAATTGTCAGCTCATCTCTCTGAACAGTGTTGTTGTTTACCCATTTCAAATAAACAACATCTCTATCTCCTCCATCTCAAGTCTCATTTGAATCCAATTGAAGCAGCCAGCACTGCTAAGGGCCGGGGCCAATAGCCTCTTAATGCTTGCGCTATTAGCCAGCATGTAATCAACTAGGTTATTTCCATAAAACAAGTCATAAAGAGTTAGCTGTGAGATGCAGCAGCCCTCTTGCTATTCACAGCCCTCTCTCTCACTCTCTTGGTCTGGAAGGGAAGCTGTAACCCATTATTCTTTGTGTTGTTTAAAAAAAGCAGCTGCACACACACCTTCAATGAGACGATTATAATCTCTGTCTGTCCTCCCTCCCTCCCCTCTCTCCTCTTAAGCAGTACATGGTAATGCTTAAAGCCGGGGGACTCATAGCAAAAAACAGTGCCCACGTTTGCAGATTGCAGCTTCCCGTAAGGCAAGAGGTGACGAGCACAATCCATCATTCATAACGATGCAAAACGCAGGAGGGGGAGAAAGGGAGAGAAACAACAACAAACAGACCAGGCCTATTTAAGACAGAAGTGGCGCCATGGCAACCGATTGCTATCTAATTGCGATGTGCCGCCCTTTTGCGTGTAGATTCGGTAACCACTGGCAACCGTTGGCAGAGGCGGACGATATTGGACAAGATGAGAGAGATCATTTTGAGAGCAGGTCAAAGCAAGAAACAGGGAGAGAGTCAGCGAATTGGTGAAAGGGGGTAAAAAAGCCCAAATAAAAATCTCTCCATTTCCCAGTGTCTCGAAGCGTCCTGGAAATGCCGCCATGCTCCCCCCACTGCACAGCTAACCATTTGTCTTGCCCCAACTCCTTCACAGCAGCTACCTCTTATGCACTTAAAAGCACTGCTGACCAGAAAAAGACACAGAAACCAGCCTGAACTTGCTGTAGCGGTTCCCCCCCCCCCATCACAAGTACAGGTTTGGAGGATGATGTGAAACGAGAGGTTAGGGAGAAAAAGAGAAGTCAGAGTCCCCGCAGGGTCTGGGTGATGAAGACAAACAGCTGACAGACTCGCGTGCATCAGCTGGATATTCCTGGTACTCTCCTCCTCTCTCCGTGTTTGTTTTGAAGTTGGTTGCTGAGGCTGCAACATTGCTAAAATTACATCATAAGCCAGATAATTGTAGCAGTTTTGTCTCATAATGATTTTTATTTCAGCACGTTATGTTGAAATGAAATCGCTTAAGTGGATCTGGGGCAACACTTGAATTCTCACGTTAAAGCACAGACAAAGCCGTCATTGAAATTGGGTTTAATTCGCAGCGGTTAAAGTGAGGGTTTCCCTTTTTCTGAAGTTCGCTTTGTTTGTGTTTTTTATGTGTTCCTCCAGGCTGGAGGATCCCAGGTGATCTTCACAAACCCTCTGGAGATAGTAAAGATCCGTCTGCAGGTGGCAGGAGAGATCACCACGGGGCCGAGGGTCAGCGCTCTGTCGGTCATCAGGGACCTGGGCTTCTTTGGGCTTTACAAGGTGGGAAACACTTCTGTGATGAGAGGTGAAGGTGTAGTTAGGCTCATATGGAGCTGTTTTTTAAATACCTAGGATTAGGGTCATTAATTCAGGTCCACACTAAATGATCAAAATCTTCTTACATGGGTCTTTGTCCATGAAAGGTTTCCATGAGATTTCTGGTGTCACTTCTTTACTACAGTAAGCTCTTCAAAGCCCTCGAGTGAATGTTGCTGAGGACACATTTAAGGCCACAGTGTAGTTTATGTGGACTGGAAACAATGGAGCTGCCTACAGTATGTGTGTACAGTCGTCTGGTAGCTCAGGAGGAGAATCTGAAAGTCCCGGTTTTATGTCTGTCTGTCACATACAAACTTACTCTTTCAGTTGTTTTCACTTTATAACTCCTTCTGTCTTTTGAATAATCGGCTGAAACCGGTGTGTAGACTGGAGAAATGACCTGTAAGTTCCTTATAACACAAGACACAAGAGATCATTTCCAAGACAGAGAAGGGATGATATTCAGCGCATTTTTTTATTTTTTTTTTAATTTAAAACTCGTACGTCTTCAGATGCGGTTGAAAGAGACTCAAACTCGGGCTGATTTGTTTTTCTTTGCTCCTAGATTGTCTTTTCTCTTTTGATTGGCCTTGCAACTTCACAACAATCTATTGTTTCTTAATAATGTTGTGACTAAATCATATGTGATTTTTCTATTAACTGTTGTTCAATTATACGCATTACCTTACCCCACATCAGCTATCATTTAATTTGACAATTCATTGTGGTCTGTTTGAGAACCACAAACGGCACAATTTATGCTAAAAGCTGTATTTAACCTTAATTGCCATAATTGGTATTTTTCAGTGGCGCAAGGCTAAAAATTATAGTGTACTATTTGAGCATATAACTTGTTGCTAATTTAGCAATCTTTGTTGTATTACAAAGAGTATGTCCTGTTTTTTTCAATAATTACTATTCCTGTAAATATTTGGACTTCTAACCCTCGTCTGTTTGAAGCAGTGAGATGTTAGCAGAAAGAGCTGGGGGGAACCAGTGAATGAGCTGTGGCTAACGCTAACATTAGCAGCTTAACTGGCTTGACAGGGACATTAGTCCCGGGGGTGAAACAGAGCATGTCTAATTGAGTTACATAAATAAGTCCTAATGGAGCTTGGTGGGAGAGATTCTACCTCAACTGTAAACGCAATCAACTGTGAAAATGTCAATCTAATACCTGTGGTTACATTAATTAGTCATGTTTTACTTAAATAAGATGACACTTTTTTTTTGTTTTGGTGTGTGGCAGCATGTCTGTCCTTAAATTCCAGGTAGTAAACTATTTTTCAGATATGTCTGCTGATTATTTATTGCACTAGACTATTACTTTAATATTCCTTTTATTTATTTTAGTGATTCGTCCATGTGTCTGCTGCTGTGGCAACTTGCAAATAAACCTTTGGGTTCTGTTAACGAGGCTGTAAAAGACCGTGGAGCCTCCTCACGTCTCTGTCTACCTGTCGCCGTGTTTGTGTGGTAATTTATGACCGTGAGGTGTGTGTCCACACATAGCTGCTGTCTCCATTCACCTGTTTGTGAAAATGCCGCCAAACGCTGTGTTAGCAGTGCCAGTGCATGTATGTGTTCGTGCTCATGCACATACTTAATTGCATTCGTCTCCCGGTGCACAGAGAGGAGACAAAGTGCATTGAGAAAGCAGTAGCAGTGTTGGCGGCGGTGGTGGTGGTGGTGGAGGAGAGGTGGGGAGGAGACGCGCTCCAGCCTGCAAGCCCCAGACGGGCTGGCTCCGGAGGGGCTGCACCCAGGCACAGAGCTGCCTTTGTCAGGGTAATTATCCTGATGCTCACCCTCAGCTGGTGGAGCTACCGGTTGGTATGGTTACTAACGCTCTAGCGCCACCATTCATCAGTGGGGGAAGCTGTCACTGTAGGGATATCGAACCAGATAATGTTTCATGTATGTGAAGTTACTGTATATCATGTTACCTGCAAGTAACGTAAGAGCTTTTGATTTCGTGTTAGAATCTGACCGATATAAGATTTTTAGGACCGATATTTGGAAATTTCAAAATCTTGTTTCCCTGACATTTGTTAGGTGTAGTCAGTACTAAAATATTATGACACTTGAATTTAAAAATAAAGTTCATTTTATGGTTACAAGTTTGTGTGCCCATGTGTGTTGCCAACAGGAAAGTTGTAGAGTGCCCCCTGATGGAGAAACTATGCAGCATCAACACTCGTTACATTGTTGGACGATGTTTCTTCCTTATCTTTTTAAAAAATTTCCATTTATCGGTTGTTGTAAATGCCTTTACCGATAATACTGATGATATCGACCCATAATCTGTTGACCGATATATTGGTCAGGCTATATGTTGTGTGTATTATTCAATTTAATTTTCATCTCGGTCTTAAAGGACTACTGTAAAACAGCTCATTGTCTCCGGTCCGCCAGTGCATTACCCAGCTGAACACCTTAAACCTGCTTTTAAAACTTCTCATCCCCAGTCCCTGTGACGCTGCTTGTCTGTCCTGCCTCGATAGGATCTCGAGGCTTTCAGCAGCCACATGGGCCTCAGCCAGGAGGGACAGGCAGACAAGCAGTGCCAGAGGAAAAAAAGAGGGAAAGAGATAGCCCAGGTATCTGCCAATCCTCTGTATGTATGTGTGTATGTGTCAGGGAGGAACCAAAGGATTATCCCATGGGAGTTAAATGAAGCCTGTCCAAAACAGGGAGACTCCGGCGAGGTCTTTAAACGCCTTCTGTTGACTGTAGCTGCTGTGTCAAAAAGCTGGCAGTGGGCCAGCAGGTTTAAAGTACAGCAGGAAACTCTATAGGCTTGATGATATAGTGCTGTTTACAGTCGCAGACAAGGAGCCATCTTCGCCAGCCAGTCTGCCTTCCTCTGCTTTGTTTTTTTTTCTTTCTTTTTTTTCATAGCTTTGCGTTTGGAGCCGCCCCCTCACCTGCTGCTGAGAGCACTGATCGTTTGCATATGGAGAGACATGATTTTTCTGCCATGTTTTCGGTCCACATTTCATTATGCCTCATGAGTTGCAGGGGTCTTTTGGAAGTAGCTTAAACGGTGGTAACATCAGTTGATGCTTGGATATGTGATTCAGGAACAGATTGTTTAATTTTGTGGCTAGAAATTGCAATTTATTTTCAGAGAACTCAGCCAGAAATCAAGGTTTAAATCCCCTGAGCTTCATCAGTCTTTCTTTGCTCCCCTTTGTGTTTATTCTTGTCTTTGTTTTCTCCTTCTGGGAGCTCAACTTTTAACCCAGTGTTTTGACCCAAAGTATCCCACTAACTGTCTTTTTAGGGTTCCAAGGCTTGTTTTCTGCGGGACATCCCCTTCTCGGCTATCTACTTCCCTTGCTACGCCCACACCAAGGCTTACCTCACTGAGGAGGATGGAAGAATAGGGCCAGCCAGGATGCTGTTTGCTGGAGCTCTGGCAGGTAAAGTACGTCCATCCCCTGGAGCCTTTACACTTCAGTATAAAAGGAAGGACAAACTAGTGTAAAATTTAGAGGTAAAAAGTAGTTTGTATATGAGATCAGAGGCTAGAGTGCTTGAATTAAAATAGAAAGCATTGATTTTATATGTGCTTTTGCTGTATGTGTATTTTAATATATTATAATCACTGTCTACCACTGTCACATGAAGCGTGTCTGTCTGACCCCTGCACATGTGGTGTACCTCCAAATAGATCTGCAGCTATATGTATATATATTGCAGAGTAAGCACTTACTGGCACACATTTTATGCATGCACACATGTAAAAATGGTCAAGATGACCTGCTGAAGTTCAGATCGAGCATGAGTGTTTCAGAAACTGCTGATCTGCAGTTCTCACACAGCCCTCTGTTTTACAGAGAATGGTCTGAAAACAGTAAATATCCAGTGAGCGTCAGTTTTCTGGGTGAAAATATCTTTCTTTATGTCAGAGGTCAAAGGAGGAGGGACAGATAGTTTTCAGCTGATAGGAATGTGACAACAACTCAAAGTATGCAGATAAATAACCACACTGTGTGCCACTCCTATCAATAGGACAATATACAATGTGATTACATATTACACACATACACACGTGTAAGCTATATGATTCAAAAAAGGTTGCCTGGTTTGATGAGCTTTGATTTCTGTTATGACTTTCAGACTGTAGAGTCAGAATTTGGCATAAGCAGCATGAAAGCATGGATCTATGCAGCTTTCTAACAGTCCGTGCTGCTGGTGTTGGTTTAATAGTGTGGGGAATATTTTTGGTACATCTTAGTCGCCTTAGTGGCAGTTCAGCGTTGTTTAAACACCACAGCCTACCTGAGCGATCCTATCACTTTAAAACCAGTGTACATACATATTCTCAGGCTGCTTCCAGCAGGATAACACACCATGTCACAAAGCTCAAATCATCTCAAACTGGTTTATTGAACATTGCACTGAGTTCACTGTACTCAAATGAGCTCTAGAGTCACCAGATCTCGAGCCACCAGAGCACCTTTGGGATGTGGTGAAACTATTTCCAGCACCTTGTTGACTCTAAGCCGTAGAGTCATCTACTTAACATAAGGTCAGTGGTTTGACCCCTGGGTCCTCCAGGAGGTGAAAGTACACTCAGGCAGATTACTGTGCGTATCAAGGTATCCACGGGCAAGATGGCAGCCATCATTGTGTGCATCAGAGTGTGAGGGTGTGCAGCTAAAGTGCTGTGTGTGTGGGAATCTAGAAAATGGCTATGTAAGTGTACCTAATAAATTGGCTGGTGAGTATATATATTTATATTGTATAAATATGTATTGCAGTTTCTTTAAAGTAGTAAAACAGCACTGCTGGATCGCCCCTTGTTACACCACCATTATAACCGGCCCTGTTACAGTACAGCATACATTTTTATTACCTGCCATTACCCATTACCGTTGGGATCTCAGATGGTATGTTTTATGCAAGTTCTCTGCAGGTCATTTGTTTAGTCTACACAGTCCCATGTTGCATTTTAATAGCTTGGCCTTTTAGTGTTTGCCCCTGGCTTGAAAACCAGTGCTTTGGCTTGTAAAGTGACTGACCATTCCAAGCGAGCCTGAAAGGCTAAAAGCTTCAGCCCTCGATGCGACGTGCACAGCCCTGACATTTATGAAATAAAATCTTTGGCCGTTTCGAACAAAGTGCGAGAGCAGGTTTCGCTCTGCTCTTGCCTCAGACGTCCGCGAGCCCGCAGTAACAGTAGCAGAGCTCGGAGTTTGGAAGCCAGGCAGCCTTTGACCGCAGGCTCCATGGCGGTAGCTGCTAATTAGAGCTCAGTGATTGGGGACTGGGGTTTCTGGAGCTGTGCTGTAGGGAAGCGCCTCGGTTGCCAGCCAACCGGGCCGGCATAAAGGCTTTCCAGTCGTCATATACTGTACACGCACAAACACATGCACAAAGATGGTGGGGCATACTGCTCTGTTAAAGAAGCAGGGTGAACAGTCCCATCCTGCCTGTCGGAGAACTGGAACAGCAAAACAATCAGTTATGATTTAAGAGCTTTATCCATTGCATAAAAAGATGATTTAACCAAAGAAAGGCTTAAATATTTGATTTATCCTTAATAACAGCCCTGCCAAGTTCAAAAGCTTTACAGCATTGGCATGAACGGCTGAATATTTATTTTGAATCCTCAGAGATGTGTCAGCAGCACTCTCTTTTTGACGCAGACGCAAGGCAACATGGAAAAAAATCATAAATCCTGCCTCGCTTCCAACTTTTACTTTCTCACCGCAAGACTGGCAGCCACGGCTCACAGACTGAAACGAGCCTCATGACTTCTTTATTTTTTTCATTACTTTGACGCATTTATCATCCCTCTTTCACATATATTTATCAGCGGTTGCAGCATTCTGGCAATTAGTGTTTTACAGTCAGCACAGGAAATTGAATTACACGCTCAGTTTGTACAGCATTATTTAGCTAGGCATTACTCTGGTCTGTGAAGAATGTAGCGTGGGCCATCTCCAGCTCGCATTAGCTCCGAATGGGATAAATATCGGAGGGAGGGAATTTTTGGCCAAGCTGTGGGGGTGTAAGAAATATCCACTCGCTTGCAGTCCTGCTTGTTTTGTCACTGTGAAATATGGCGGGAATATTCATTGTTTCCCAGCAGAAAATTGAATGTTTTACTTAAACCTTGCTTTGGATATGGGTCTTTTAAAGACAGGGACCAGGTCGGCAACTGCTCACAGTCAGCGCCGTCTCAAAAGCCACTTTGGTGCATCAACATTGATAAGACAGAGTCAGCCTGCTCTCAGTTTTCACTTGATTGGAGTCAAGTTTGCAGGCTGTCTCTCTGTGATAATACGGCAATTAACTGTGACAAATGTAGCAAAATTAGCAAATCTGTTGCTGTCTGTTTACATATAAAGGCACATCGACTAATTACATTCAGAGTCCAGCCAGAACCCCAGAGACTTAAAACAGAAATTTACAAATTTGTTGGCAACCAGTTGGATTGAGTCCCTACTGCAAAGAGACACGGTGCAGATGAGTTGCACTTATCAACCCAGACTGACTCAGATTGATTGCAACCTGTTGTTGGCAATCTGGCAATTAGAAAGCAGTTATTTGCAAACATTTGCCCATCTACCTGAGAGGGACTGCAGTCTGTCCGAGTCAGGCTGCGATGGTTTGGAGACAGGTTGCCTCCCACCTGTCTTGCCTTGCAGTCAGCTGGTTGCTGCAACTACTTGTAATCGGTCTCCAACAGGAAAAATCTGCACAATTGCCGGGGAAACACATTTTTTTTCTTAACAAGGTTTATTTTTACTGTAGTCTGACTGAGCTATTGAGACTAAGTAAATAAGGTGAAGATCATTTCAAATATTTGAAAACTATGCTGATTCTTCCAGTGGAAGGAAGTGAAGAGAAAGTGCGAGGTGTGATCGTCTGAAAACAAAGGCTGCAAGACAGAGAAAACAGTCAGGCACACAATATGTGACCAAGGCCTAAAGTTGCTTTTAGTTGGTGAAAATTATTCATGTTTTAATGTCGGGAGATTCTTTTAGCTCCCTCAGTTGTTAGATATGTTAGCAAGCTACTGTAGATTGCTAAAGCACTTGCAAATAAAGCTTTTAAAGCTTGGAAACATTCCCGTTTTACATAAGTGGCATACAGCCACAGTTCTTGAGGTTAGAGAAGTCCACTGCAGTTTTCTTGTTTTCCTGCTTCGCGTCCTGTTTCTTGCGTCAGATTTTGTCTCTTGGAAGCTCCTGGTCCTTTATCCTGTTGCTCATGTGTGCAGCTACAAAAAAATACTTCTTTGCGTTTGTTGTTGTTTTGCAGCCCATGAGCTCTGTCTGTCACTAATGCTTGCAGATTTCTTTTTTAAGTGAGATGGCACACAAGGGCCCAAGAACCAGATCACAGCTGGTGGCATATTTGGTTTGGGAGCAGGATTTAGTGAATGTGAATATAAAACCACTGTGAGAGGGGAGTCATTTGTTTTCAAAACTTAAACAGTTAAACTTTGCAGACTTTATATTATTAAACATTATATAGTTGATTTGCAATGATTTTTTGTTTGATTGTTTTTGTTTTCTTTCCATAAAACATGGCAGTATGGTTTCTTGAACATCCCTAGTGGCAGGTAATAAAATTTCAGGGAGGGCTGGGGCCCCCTGTAGCTACACCCCTGCTGTTTCTATGCACTTTCCATGTCAATGCCATACTGTGTGGGGGATTTGATTTGATTACATTTTGTAGAGATAAAAATACTGTCATGATTTTCCTTTTTTAAAATTTAGGGTAAAGTTCTGTTTCAGCACCTGTATAGATCATCAAGACTCTTTTTATTCTGTCAAATGATTTTGGAAAAGTTTATCTTTGTCTGAATTAAAGGTCTTAGGATAGTCAGTTATATATGTGTGTAGATACATATATATTCAGACGTCTTGCCTACTCCCCTCCCCTCCCCTGCTCTCCTCTCCGCTCCTCTCCTCAGTTCAGTGCAGGTGGTCAGTCTCCACTGGGTGCCAGTCGGCTACCTAATGCCGAGTTGATCAGGCTTGCTGAATAGCTCGTTTTGCCGTTACAAAAACCAAGAAGTCAGAGTAAATCGTCAAGAGGGCAGTTGATGGTAATGACCGAGCCATCAATGATTGGGCCCATTCATGAGTGAAGTGGCTGGAGTGGGGGCCTTGCAGTCACTCCCTTCAGTCAGCCAGTCACTTTGAGCGGCACACGGGGCACAGTGTGCATTGCTCTCATTACCGTCCATTGTCTGGCCTCTTTCAAACGGCTGTAGGAAAAGTGGGAGAGAGAGGAAAGGAAGAAAAAAGGTAGAGATTAAATAATGGCCTGGATTGGTTGATGGTGAAGTGATAGGAGCTGGCCCCTACTTGTGTATAGTGTATGTATGCCGCAGACATACTGCATGGTAAGATGGTAAAGATCCAAGATGACGTGTTTCAGAAAGGGGAACAAAGACGGCTAAAAATCCACTCGATGAGACGGGTTTCAAAGATATGCAAGATTTCAATCAATCGCTGATGGCTGCTTTCTGCACATCATCTCATTTGTTTGGGCCTGATTTTGGATTTTGTGCACTCTGTTTAGAATCAAACACGTTTCGACCTTTTAGAAAGCTCTCGAGTCCTTTCTGCAGGCATGCCGGCCGCCTCTCTGGTGACCCCGGCAGACGTGATCAAGACACGGTTACAGGTGGCGGCGCGTGCTGGCCAGACCACCTACAGCGGCCTGATGGACTGCTTCTGGAAGATTCTCAGAGAAGAGGGGCCCCGCGCTTTCTGGAAAGGAGCTGGAGGTACGCTCATGGAGTCAAACACCATTTTGTAATAGATTTACATTGATTTGATCATAAGATATTAACCATAAACAGACACTTTCACTCTCCTTGCGTCTCAGAGATTATTTTGGCCAGACCAACTGACCAATGTGGTTCTGCGTTTGTGTAAATTGCGTCTTTATTAATTTAAATAAACACATTTCTCCGCTGCAGCTCGAGTGTTTCGTTCTTCGCCTCAGTTCGGGGTGACACTGGTGACCTATGAACTCCTGCAGCGCTGGTTTTATATCGACTTTGGAGGACAGTAAGTATATTCAACTGTTTCAACCGCACAGAAACAATAACAAGGCTTTTTCTTCCTGAACAGCAAGCCCACAGTGATGTCACACAGACCCTCTGACAGTTGACAGTTTCCTCAAATACACAAGTTTTGTGAGCACCCATTTGACCTCAGCGTGTCGTTTCCCCACTCCTGGGACTCAAAGAGCCTCATCCTCCCCTCATGAAGGTCACTGTCAAGAATAATTCACTCCTTCACTCAAAACCCCGTTGGGGAACTTGGGTTGCCTCCTTTTAATGGACAGCAGACACCGCGATGCACATGCACGCATCGGTCGGACGGCTCATTCGTTTTCCATGTAGCGCCCTCTCTCCCCGCTCGCTCACAGCGACACAAAATCAGCTGCAGATCCAGTGAAAACTCGCTGCGGTTTGGACCCGAGCAGATCCTTTTCTTGCTGTCTGTGTTGGCAGCGATTCACAGAGCGCGGCGTGAAATCTTTGAGGGATTTGATTTAGTTCTGCTCTCAGGGAGAAGCGTTGAGCCGTTCCGCTTTTGATTTTCTATTAAGATTGTTTATTTCTGTGGCGAACAGCGTTTCGAATGATAATATTAATTTAAGATTTAATAATGATGATAATAAAACCCCTGTGCGTTAACAGTTTGCAGTGTTTATGTTGTTGAACAGTTCCCTCCCTTCCCCTCGTCTCTACCTCTTTTTTTGCTCCTCTCTCTCTCATCATGTCCCTCACTTTCTCCTCCATCTCTCTCTCTCTCGCCACACACCACAGAAAGCCGGCTGGCTCTGAGCCCACCCCCAAGTCTCGGATCAGCCTGCCGGCGCCCAACCCCGACCACATCGGAGGCTTCAGGTTGGCCGTGGCCACATTTGCTGGCATCGAGAGCAAGTTTGGACTCCATCTCCCACGCTACACGGTGCCGACGGCAGCGGCCCCTTCCAACGCGAGCACCCCCTGAACCTCCACGGGTGTGGGGGTGTGTGTGCGTTTGAGGGGGGGAGCTGAAGTGTTTTTCATACATAAAGCACCGAGAAACTATCAGGTCCATTTAGTTTTCACAGTATTTGAAGTTATTTTGTTCTAATTATTGTATAACGGCGTCTATATGCGATCTCACCGATTAGCGAGGTGTGTAATTGCTACAGGGCTCACGCAGTGTTTGTTTCACAGTGTTGTGTTATATTAGTTAAGTTTACACTCCAAACTCGTCCACAATATGCACACAGCAGCAGAAGGGCTTGCACAAATACACTTGAACACTTTCTTTAAATATCGGTGGCTACTTACTGTTGCAGCTTTTTCCAGTGTCTTCCTTTTGTGTTGCTTTATAACCAAAAGCACATTAATCACATGATCATAAAACCGGCTACACACAAAAAATATCGTACAGTAAATGTGACACTTCTGTATATATTAGAAATCCATATTTTCATATGTGTGCGTCTGTTTCGATTGAGTTGCTCTTTTCAACTGTGTGTCGATTTATGGTCGAATGAATCCAGAAGAATACGACCAAAGAAAGGAGTTTTGAATGTAAAAGGCGCGGCGTTAACGTTGTGACCGTACATAATGTTCACCGCTGTCAAGATGTTTAGGTTCAGGTCTAAATGTATGCAGATGTGGAAATATATGAAGGAGTGCGTGTGTCATGGCTCTGTATTTAAACTTGTACGGTGCAGAGACTGTAGGAGCTACATGTGGTGTGTAATAATTGTGCCTTACTGAACGTATGGCAGCAACATGTGTGGTCGGAGTAAAGAGACACTTGTATTAGTAAACCGATGTATGGTGGAGGTTTTATTTGCAGTACTACTTCCTGGTTGGAGGTGGAAATGAAAGCAACACAGCGGCTCCCGGGCTCTGCTTTAATAGTCAACATGAGCAGGCTGAACAGCAATCACTCTGAATTACAATATACCTCTTATTAATCGTCACAGTTCATTAAATAATATACAGTTGAAGCTCTCACTGAGTACAGAGGACCACTCGATTCAGCTTCTGACGCACCGACTCGAACACTGACATAAAGCAGCTCCATGTGTGATAACCTCGCTCCATGTTAACCCCACATTTCTGCATCTGGAATATTTTGGGAATGCGTTGCATGCAGGCTTAATACAGACAAAAAGAAGCACAACATAAAGTGAACATGTAAACGAAACATGACTAGTCTATGAAACCTGCTCCATTATTTTTTTTACAGTAGTGCGAAGCATTGTTACAGTACACACACCTCCATAAGGCTAACAGACTGCTGCTCTTTATATACCGGAGGCTCACGAATTGCAAGCGACGCATCACCTGAAGTCGTTGGACGAATAAATAACAACAAATCGGTACAATTTGATTTTAGAAATGCAAAAGTACAATAAAAAAAAAAAAACTAGAGAGCAACATAAACGTGGAGAAACAAAACCGAAAGTGAGTGAGAAGCACATGCTACAGTGACACCAGCAGAAGCACACCAGGTCTCTGGATCCGCCCACTTTGGTTTTGGAGTCTTTCTTTTCTATGAAGCCAGCTCCATAGGCCCCTCCTCCTCGCCGTCAGCACGGTTAGCACGAATCTCCATCAGCGTACGGGCAAAACGTGCCCAGTCGTCCGTGTGGGCCACCGAAAGCTGTAAAAACCACACAGGTACACGGTGTGAGGGACATCACGTACATCACTATACAGGCACCACAGCATGATTTAATAACGGAAGGAAATGAGCAATAAATCTGTCTGTGCTGACATCAGCTACTGATGCTGGAACAGCAGCCGTGCCAACATAGAGGACTCCCACAGAGAATCCACGCTTCTCCCAGTTCCAGATTTTTCCACAAGGAAAAACGATGTCATAAAAGCGCATAAATTCCTGGCAGATTACTTTTAGCATGAACAAGCAACATGAGATAAAGCAGTTGTTCTCCGTGATCATTTTCCGGAGTTTAACCGCGTGTCTGTAAGTATGGTAAACAGATGTTCGGTGTTTCGGTATCTGAGAAGCTTTCATATTCTCTTTAGTTGTTTTAACACTGGACTGGTGACATCTGCTCATCGGCTGTGATGGAGCCAGAGATGACCACAGATCGACCTTTAACCAGCTCGGCGACCACTTGCTGTCAGGTGCCGTCTGCAAAAAAATTACAAAGCTATTGCTCTGCACATACACAGCAGTTCACATTAACTTCTCACATTCAGCCTCCACCCACAACCACATAGATCTGAAACCAATTCCTCCACAAACATTGACGTAGTTGCTGCAGGGCTTAATTTAACTGCAACGTGACACAAGAGCTCAGCACCCTTGCTTTTATAGAGGAATAGAACCACAATACAACCAGCTGGCAACCAGTTGAGTCGAGTCCCCTACTGCACAGAGAGGAGTTGCACTTATCAATGCAGGCTGATCTCAACGTGGTGCAATCTAAAATAAGATATTATTATTATTACAAACCTGTCAGTCAGTCTGAGATGACCTGTGTGGTTATTTGCAGATAGGGTCCCTAACACCAACCTGTGCAACTGCTTTATGATCCAAAGTAGTTCCCAGAAAATCAATGCAATCACTAATTCTTCCTAGTAGCAAAGAAGTTCACGTCCTATTTTTACTCTAGTGTAGCCGAGCTCTAAAGGCAAAGTCATCAATGAAATCACATGGATTCAATATTTGGGGCCATGAATGAGTTCCATAATTTCATTGACAGTTCATTTAATTGCTGCTGAGACATCAAATTGGTCAAACAGATACTGTCATCTGTTGCACTGGAAGCACGGCCTATGATGCTGTTTCCAGCTCCCTGTTTGTTGTCTTTGACACCACTTGAGTATCTTCATCTTATTCACAGTTCAAGATAATCCTTACATATCTTAGACTGGCCCTTGTAGAAGCCTCAGTTCATCCTGCCTGAAACAAATCATTTTACGTCCTCTCGTTTTCTGATCGACAGCCTCTTGTGAGCAACGCTTTTGTACTCACAGCCAAAGCCGTGACATCACCACATCAGCATCATACGGACCAAAAAGGTAAAAATACTAATTGCAAACAGAGTATTCAGAGCAGTCTGAAGCCTGTGTTTGTATAAGCATTCAGAACAGAACTGTGAGCGTCACAGGTTCATTTTGATGTTTGATAAGAGAACATGAGGCCAGTATGAGATGTCAAACTGCGTGTTATTCCTCATAAAGTGTCTTGCTAGAGTTGTGCACAGCAGGAGTCAGAGTGAGTGGGACTGAAGTCGCCACCCAAGATGTCTGCAACCGCTTTGCCTGCCCAGGCTGTAATTAATCGGGAACCAGGAAGAGGGAGGCAGCCATTCTGAACCACCCCCCAAGGGGCTGGGCTGGCCACAGCGGGGGGCTCTGGCAGATCGTCGTCTGCTTGGTGCCTGAGTGACTTCAGCGTTAGCAACAACGGCAAAGACAAGAGGCACAGAAACACGCTGGCTGATGTCAGGTTTTTAAACAGCAGCAGCTTCAAAATGCTTCATGCTGAGGAACATGATCTGGAAAAACAGAGCAATACCAGTAAGGTCCTAATAAAAACTCCCCTAATCTCTGATGACACAGTTTTTTCTAATTTGTACTCAGTAAAATAAAACAGAAATAACAGTATTTGGTATTTTACTGCACTGGAAAACTCTAAAGGGCTGCTCTAAGTCCCAGGACCACAGCTCTCTGGATGAAACTGCTGGCATCTCTTTTTTTCACATGCTGTTCCCAGTTATAGCTGTATGGGGGAGTTTGTAGTGACTTTAATACCCACAATACACACACACACACACACACACACACACACACACACACACACACACACACACACACACACACACACACTCTTAGCTTGTTGGAGTCATAAAACCTTTCAGCCCCGCTCGCTCTTATTGATGACTCTCATGGTTACCATGAACTCAGCATGGAGTCCACCAGCTCAGCCCCTCTCCAGTTCACCACACAACAAAAAAAAAAAAAGATGCTAAAATTAGCCGAGCGGCTAGGCTGCACTCACATGGGATCCTAACCAGAGCTCTCTAAACATGAGAGAACATACGGGCACGGGCTGGCCGCTTTGTGGCGACAGCAGTGTCACGTGGAGGCCGTTTCACATGAAAGAGATGGGGCACAAAAATATCAAACATTTCCACTGCAGGGACCTTTTTGAGGGGGTTTAACAATGCAGAGAGGAAGATCTAAATAAAGGTCTAGGGAAATTATTTAACCCCCCACCCCCCTGCTTATGGTTGCTTACGGGTCGCTGCCTTCTTTGTGGGTGGAGCTTGCAGGACCACACATCGCCAAGCAGGATTTTAACCATCTAAACTGTTTGTTTTTAAAATTATGGGTAGATTTACTAACACTGGCCTCTGCCTCCTTAAAAACATAAACTAAACGAGGGGTGGTTAAAGGCGTGTTTGTGCACTGGTCCTACAGGGATCCAATGTTGTTGCTGTGTACATTCACAAGGGGCAGTGTCCAGAATACGCAGAGTAACCAGTACTGTTGACTACTCTTGTGGTGGTGCTGGTCGTTTAGCTTAGCTAAGCTTAGCTGCAAATGCAAATTTGTTGTGTGACAAATAACACACTGAACACACTTTTGTGAAAATGTCCCTGTCAAAAAATGCAGATCTGTTTATTTGCATACAAAAAATTTGAAAAACCAAGAAATTCCAGTCGGTGGGAACGACCGTAATCAGAATAGGCGTGTTTTACACATTGAGTGTGTAAAACAATGAAAACTGTCCACTGTGTTCCTCCTTCTTCTCTCTGTACTCTGATATTGTTCTCATCCAGTTCAAGGAAATGTGTTAATTGGTTGCTAATCATTCACTAATCTGACACAAATGTGGAACCATGAATTCCACTTCAGTGACTCAATTTGTAGAAACGCACAGAACAAAAGATGGGCGGGGCTACTGTGATGTGATGACCATTGGTAACACCGTGCTGAAATGAGTGGCTACACATGATTCAAGTGTTCACTGAGGTCAAGTCCAGGCTACATCATATCTTTGTCTGTTTACAGTAGAGTCCCATAAAAAGTACAAGGACTAAAGACTTCGTGCTCACTTACCTAAATGCGACTCATGGCAGCGCTACAGAGCACCTCTTAAGTTCAGCTGATCAGCTGATCAATGTTTTACTGAATCATCGTCTCATCTTCCACTCTGAGGTTTGCAGACAGTGCACAGGAATTTGGAAAGTACTTAGTTTTCCATAAAACAGGCAAAAAAATGACTTTTGATGTCAACGTCATTAGCTCAGTATTTCCAGTGTATATAGTTTTAATGGCACATTTAATGCCGTCTTGTGTTATAAACACTGATCTGATGTTAAATTCAGTTTTTAGTTCCAAAAAATGGTTTGAAGTTAGCAGAGAAATCCTGAGAGTGTGAATGTTTCTTTTCACTCAGATGAACCCAGTGGGGGCTTTATACACTGAAGAACGAGACCTAAATACATGAATTATTTGTATGTGCAGGTTTTACTGAAAAAAAACTTATTTCCACTATTACACAATAATGTCAGTGGATCAAACACACATGAATCACAGCAAAACCAAGTATATGTTTGTAAAATGATGATTAACTTAAGTTTTTTCACCACATGATGGGTTTTTGTTTAGAATTAAAGTGAAAAGGAGGTGTTTGTGATGAGCTTTAACTATTATCCATTTAAAAAGATCAGTAAGTTAAATTTCAGGCACTAAAAAATCGCTCTGTGTGCAAATAAATTTTGGTCATTGCAGTTCACTCAAGCTTTTGGCACCTAGGCGGTAATTAAATCTTGACTGTTTGAAAACTAAACCCACGAGAACTCCTGGCTCCATGCACCACAGCACTCAAAGTGAATTAAAAAAATGAACTCAGCAGACTTTTTGTAAAAGCCCAGAGCACACTGCCAAAATATTAATATCATATGAGAAACAACCGAGTGTAATATTTCTGGAAATGCCACGATTGTTACTCTGTAATCATTATCCTGCACGTTTTTTAGGTTGCCACAGATATTCTATTAATGTATTAATTATGTAACGTTTTAGCACATGTCAGCTATACAGTTAATTCGAGTACCTCTCCTGTATCGTAGATCCAAACTCGGCCCTCTGAGTCGCCCACAGCCACCTCCTTCCCTCCTGATGACCAGCGGACTCTGTTGAGTGCTGAAGCTCCCTCAATGGTCACGCTGGCAGTGGGTACCTGGCAGGCAACGAGTTCAAACAAATCCACACCGTTAAACAACAAATCAAACAGTTCACGGATAACTGAGTGTAAAATGTGGTGTGTAACGCGTAGGTGTGTCTGTTATACCCGAGTTGGTTTTGGTTATGTTCCTGATCATCAAAATTAATGTTGCTCCAGGTTCAACACTGCAAGTGACCAAAACCTCCCGATGTTCACTCAGGAAACATTTTTTTTAAAAGGAGGTGGTTAAGGTCAGGTTAGGATATGATTGCGGTTAGGGTGAGGGTTTGGTGTGCTGGTGAACTCTGACATCACAATGTGATTGGTCAGTTGCAATGTTGAACTTTGGACCAACATTCGTTTTGATGATCCAGGATCGACACCAGCACGGGGATATCGGATCGTGCTTTTGTGGTAAGGAACAGGTCGAACCAACAGGAAACAAATAAACAGCAATATGGAAACGTGAGTGTTAAACAGAGCACTTAACAAACAGCTTCTGTTACAGCTGCTGTTTGTGTTTGGGAATTTTATTCCTCAAAAAAGAAAAAAAAGTCAATGAGTGACTTTGTAATTTAGTCTTAAATTCCTCTCATATTCCTTTGATTTTAAAGGAAAATACAGTGAAGTAAACATTTAGGCATAAATCATGCCTCTCGGTCCTCATTTTTTACGACCATAATCGCTGTTTAAACTATTCCCTTTATAGTTTATTGGTAAATGGAAGCATTATACCATTATGGTCTAATTTAGCAAATTTACTATGTATAAAGGGCCACTTTATCCAGCTATATGAGACGGTAAGAAAAACAAAGCTGTCAAATTACAACTTGTAGACACAACAGGATATTTACAGTGTAATAACTCACTTTGCTGTTGTGGGTGAACAGCAGTGCTCACGCTGCACCTTCAGAACCCCCTGAAGCCACGTGCGCAGTCTACATGAACTGCTCCTGACATGCGGCAGGCGAGTCTGACATATGTCACCGGTGGAGACAGAGGCCTTGGCATCATGTCGCCTCACACACCGAGCTTCTGCGTATTTAAAAGCAGCGCTAACCGCATGCTGCACGGGTGGATCCGAACTGAGCGATCTAAATTGGTTGTGCATGTGTGCGCGTACGTGTGCGCACTGGAAATGAGAACCAGGCGCACCGCGCAAGCTCTGTTAATGTCGTTATGACTGTGTGTTTTTAATATGACGGTAACAATGGAAGCCTGTTGCTATTAGACTGCGCGCGAGGCAGTGTGTGCGCATGTGTTCGATACATCCGCCTGTGTGTGTGTGTCTGAGCAAATGTTTCTCATAAAGCACATTGTTAGTCGAGTTAGGCCGCCGATAATGAACTCTTCCTCTGTCTGTGAAAAGGCTGCTGTTGAGGGAACCCTGGGAAACTTGTCATCTGCGCTGCAGAGAGAGGGAGGACTCTCAGCTACCGATGGATCCAGTGGCTGAGAGTGACGGGCTTAGCAGATGAAGAGATGTGACACCAAATCCAATTTTATTTATGTATGTAGACTGAAGAAAATGAGACGCTGAGAGCGAAAGAACATTATGAGAGAGGATGGAGAGTATCTGCAGGTGTTGTCTCCATGGAAACCAAAAGAGAAGGAGAAAGGAGGATCCTTTTATCTCTACTTTTACCCGAGTGATCAAAGGTTTGGTGCCCACTCTGCTCCCAGAGTTGTAACAAAGTATGATTTTAAGATATGTGGATTCTGCTTCTTAGCTCGACAGTTTGATGCTCATCTGTCCATTAAATATGAGGCTGCAGCCATGACAGATAGCTTAGATTAAAGGTACAGTGGGTAAATTTGCGATGTTACATAATAAGGAAAAAGGGACACTGTACTCTGAAATATACATAGAATAGTTTGTAATTACATCTTCCAACAAACTAATGCTCAGAAACTTATAATTAATCCATTAAAAATACATAGGAGTGGGTTTGCGGTTTGTGGAAACCGCCATGTTCCCCCATCATATTTGAATACAGTAGCTGGGAAGGACGTCTCCCTTTTGACTAACAGTGTTATAAATATGTGGCTAGAGACTGGCCACATACATTGACTCCATATGTGGAAGCTGTGGAGAAGAAGTAGTCGTGGCCATTCATGTCCGTGGAAGGACATTTGAATTTGTGCCTGCATCTTCAGAGTAAAGATTTGAAGGATCATACGTATGGTTTATTATCAGAGAAGGAGGGAAAGGAAAGAGACAACGCTACCAACATCTCAAGCCTCATCTCCTGAACTGTACTCGGGGCTCTTACACGCTAAATGTGCATAAATAGGCTGATTTATTCCTGACATTATCCCAGTTACTTATTGTCAGCAGATTACACATGCGACCCTCCCGTCTCCGGACAGCTGACAACAACAATAGCTGGTTATAAGCTAACATTATCGCAGCTAATGTTAGGCTCAAGTGTCCTAAAAATCACACTTTTCCTCTAATAAACAGTTTGATTACTTTCCCTCAAGCATTAGAATCAAGCTAACAGCAGCAAAAACAGCAGCGCTACCAACAATTTGGCATATCATCAACAGCTCATCTCAGAATCATTGTCATCATTCAGAAGTGAGCTTCACTGACCCATATCGGATTCCTTTCAAAAAAGTTTTACAGCATCTTCCCGAGTAAATAAAGATGGAGGCTTCTCACCCGGCACTGACAGCTGAGGTAAACAATGGACTGACTGAATTCCACAGATAGGGAAAGACTCCAAGGTGAATCCGAAACATGGTGGAAAAACGCCAGCCATTAAACGCATACAGTCCAAATTTAATGTTTCTGATGTTTGTTGGCTGACTAATACATGTTTGTCCTATATCAGATATCGGAGTGAGGATTATGCACTTAATTGGGAGGGGTAAGAAAACAGACCTCAGGTGACTTCAATCTGCAATTTACCTGTACCAGAATATATGCCAACCATAAGCTCTGTAAACATCAATGGCAATATTGGCCCAGAATTTCAGTCAATGCGTCCCTACTTTTACACTGTTTCTCTTTGTACATGTGTGTTAAAACAAAACAAAAAAAACCCTGATTCCACTTTTTGTAAGCGTATGCGACCTTTAAAAGAAAAATAAGTTGTGTTTTTATTTTGCTCACTGTATAACACTGCATGCAAACTGTTTAATACTATGATGTGTCCTCCAGTGGCCTTAAATGCACTCATCTTAAAATAACTGCTTGCCCCACAGCCTTGCGAAACTCAACCCCTGGTCTGAAGTTTCTTTTTTTTATTATTATTATTTTCATGGAACTGTGGACTGAGGGCTGGGGCTTTGCTCGTGGTCTCCGGCACATCTGTGTTCCCCTTCGAAGGGACACTGTGTGGGAGGATGATGGGACGGGGTTTGTGGGGTCCTGAGGTTCCCTGAACATTGGAGAGAGGTTGTAGAAATGTTAGCGGGATGGCTGGGTGGGAGCTGGGATAAGGAGATGTCAAAGTCTGATTTAAAGCAAGGTCTGTGGGAAACGCCCACGGGGGAATCTGGAATTGTGTGTGTGTTGGGAGGGATGTGGAAGGACTGGTGGTGGAGGGGTTGATGGGAGGGAAAAGTCTTGGATGTTTGGTTGTGTGGTTCGGGCTGAGGTCCAGCAACAGGCCCTGAGGACACCAAACACACGCACATCAACACACAAAGAGATGACACACAAACCACACCCATCACGGCCTGTATTAGCTACATTCACACACACACGCACACACATACAGAGTATGCACACACCTCAGTGTCATTGTTGAGGTTCCACAGGTCCAGGCGGCCCATGCCATCCACGGCAGCAAACATGGCAGGGTGCACAGGCGACCACATGACATCATACACATAATCGGCGTTGTCTTCAAACGAGTACAGAGGCTTGTTGTGCTGAAAGAGAGGAGGAAAAAAAGAGGATATCAGTGCGAGTGTGTATGAGTGACATGGTGTGAAAAAAAAGAAGAAGAAGAAGCAGAGAAAACGGAGAGCGCGACGGATTACAGCGGATGACATACCAGAGAGAGAGGGAAAAGGAATGGAGAGAGGGAGTGAGTGAGCTTCAGACAGAGTGGCGCTGCCTCAGCCTTGGGGCCTGTCTGGGTGCAGAGCCTAATTAAAAAGCCTAGCACATTCACACAGCGCCATAAAACCGCTGGGAGAGATGAAAGAGAAGGCCTCTCCACAAGGTGTACTGTAACCTCAACACAACAGCTGTGAGAGAGAAACAGAGACAGAAAAATAGGAGGAGAAGGAGGGATGGACAATGGTGCACAGGAAGGTGTGTGTGTGTGTGTCCTTGCATGTGTGCAAGGAGAACCTGACAGATAATGGTTTAAACCGACTATTTAACACTGAAACTAAATCTAACAGAGAGATCTGTATGTTATTTATGTGCTCAGTGGCATCGTTTTACACTTCCTCGTCTGGTGGACAAACTCATCCCATTATACTGACCTAAACAATTATGTGTTTGTGACGTGGCGTCTCCATAAAGTCCTCGTGACAAAGTCAGAGGTCAGAGAACAAATGCAGTCAGGAAAATGAGTACAGCTCTCGCACCGGCGTCCTCCCTTACTGTGCATGTTTTGTTTTGTGGTGCATGCACTGCACTATGCAGGACAATGCACAGCTGCCTACGATGAGAGCTGATTGAACTTTGACCTTGAACTACACTAACCTCTGGGAGCAAGACCAGTTGGTGAAGGCTGCTGCTTGTGCTGCAGTTTACTCACACTAGGGGCAGTTGTCTCAGGCCATGCCTGAGCACAAATGCCTCCCCCTCTCCATGCCCGTGCTGCCAGTACGCTCTTTAACTCCCAGTAATTTCCTCTTTACTGTCTTTCCTTCATCCTTAACGTAAAGAAGCATCTCAACTCCTCCATCGGTTTTTCTAACACACACTTCATTATGATGTGACAGTATATGCCCAAAGTCCACTTCATCAAGCGGGCCTGAGCTCAGCCCAATTAGCTGAGTCAGAGCATCATACACAGACACCACACTAGTCAAACAAACTGGACTTTGGGGGTCAAATATACTCGGGCACAGAACAAATTCCCACACCAGACAGGTTCCCACACCTTTCTATGATATAAAAAGGTCACAATCTTGTCAGTGTTGCAGAAGATATGCTTAAATTCAGTCAGTTTGCTGATCAAAAACTCAGATATGTAATACAAACCCCATGTGTCCCTCAGTACAGCTTCATATGTGTGTGTGTTTTTAAAGAAAAACCTTTTCCCAAGCTGACTGTTAAGATTCAAGAAGCATACAAACTGCATTCCTTGCAGGTAGAGTGGGAGGAGTGGAAGAGAGGAGACAGGCTGGCTAGAACAGCAAATGAAAGAATGCAGTCTCTCCCTTTCTCTCTCATTCCTGCTCCTTTCTCTCCATCACCTTTACTCCCTCACTCTACGGCAGATCTGAGAGCGCACACTCGCACACACTCGCACACAAACACAAACAAACTGAGCCAAGCCAATTTCAAGGCTCGACTGAACCTGTTTTCCAGCCGGCAGCATGACAGCAGAGGTCATTTTTCTCCATCTCGCAGTTCCAGCGTTCGATCGAAGTCGTACCTGTTTATGTTCACTCTCGCTCTCTCTCGCTTGCTTACTTGTTCTCATTTTCGGGGTTTTATGACAGCCGGTTACACTGCACATGTGATTTTATCGAGATAATCAGTCTTGAAGCAAAACACCTCTGTTTCCCATTCAAGGTAACTTTCTGAAATTTGTCCTATGGGTCATTTGGCCGTTACTCAAAGTAATGAATAAACCTGGAAGACAAAATAAGATCAATAAAGCCCTCTGGGTATTATACTGGGTACTCAAAATGTAAACTACTATTTTGTCTATATCTACCAATTTTAAGGAAGGTAATTTAGGTGAATAAGTCTTTAAACTAATCTTTAAATGAAGCTTAATCCTTGTGGCGCCACACATGAAGTAACTGGATGTCATTATCTTTCCTGTGCTGAAAAGCTGCAGAGCTTTAACAAGCCTGAAAACCAACACTGAAAAACTGGGCACTGATATTTAACATCACAGCGATGCAATGACATAATGCAGCGAAAAAATGAGAGTGTAATGCAAGTTAAGCATGAAATCATTTGGATATTGTTGCCAAAAATGCAGGCACCACCTTGGCATTAATAATAAAATACCAAATTGCATTAACTGTCTCGGAAATCAAAATGTCAAGGAGGAAGCCGGTCTCTCAGAAAACATCTCATCACGCAGCCATCCATAGGGATCCAAAACACTCATCTCAGCAGCAGCCAGTCATATAATTTCACCGCTTCTATCCTCGCTGCATTTGCATCTCAAAAATCGCACTAGTTTGATAGTTTTAATAAACATGCGCACCAAGGGAATGGAGATACTGTCCTTAAATGAGAAATTCTTCCTTCATGCGCTGTGCTGCAAGACCCCAACCAGAACGTTTTCTTTTCTCCTGACATACACTTGACCTTGACTTGGTCAAGATGGCCCGCTGAAATTCAAAGTGAGCATCAAAATGGGGGAGAAAGGTGAGTTAAGTTACTTTGAGTGTGGACTGGTCTGGGTATTTCAGAAAATGATGATCTGAGATTTTCCCACACAACTTTCTCAACTGGGTTTGCAGAGGATGGTCTGAAAAAGAGAAAGTATTCAGTGAGCAGCAGTTCTGTGGGCAAAAATGGCTTGTTGATGGCAGTGGTCAGTGGAGAATGGTCAGACTGCTTCGAGCTGATAGGAAGGAACGATCGCTACAACCAAGGTAGGGACAAGGCCATCTCTGAGCACATGGAACCGCTGCGGTACTCTGTAGCAGATGGGCTACGGCAGCAGAAGAACACATCAGGTGCCTCTCCTGTCAGCTAAGAACAGGAAACTGTTGCCTGCTCTGATGAGTCTTGATTCCTGCTTTGAAATTTGGATTGTAGGGTTAAAAAAAATCGGTGCAAGAATTAAAACATGGATCCATCCTGCCTTGTGTCAAAGGTTCAGACACAATTTGGGCCCCTTAATACCAACTGTGCATCTTTAAAATGCTGCATCCTACTTGAGTATCATTGCTAACCATGTCTGTCCCTTTATAACCACAGAGTACTAGCTTCTTATGGCTACTTCCAGCAGGATAATGCTCCGTGTCGCCAAGCTTGAACTTAACACTGCACTCAAAAGACCTTTGGGATGTGGTGACATGGGAGATTCATATCATGGATGTGCAGACACAAATCTGTCGTAAATATGTGGTGCTGTCATGTCAGTATAGACCAAAATCTCTCAGGGCGTTTCCAGCAGTGTTTTGAATCAATGCCACAAAGAATTAAGACTGTTTTGAAGGTAAAGGGGGTCAAACCTGGTGGTAACACACTGTAACTAATGAAGTGAGGAGTGAGTGTATCTACAGATGTTCACCTAAAATATTATAAACACTCGCTAACAATCATCTGACCTGACAGAGACGAAGGCCTTTGATTACCTTCTTAAGAACAGCAACAGTGGAATAATTGTGCTCCATCCAATCATTTCATAGATGCTGGTTTTGGGGTCAAGCGTGCAAGATGGTTCAAGTTATGCACAATCATAAACCCATTCCCAGCCGTCGCGACATCTTCACACTCTGGCCGACTCAAAATGGTTTCACTAACCACAATATTTGCACTGCTGAGTGTAAAAACATAAGCAGACGTCTGTAGGATGGCCTTTTTGAACCGTGAGGGCAAACGCACGTGAATGCAGAGGGAATTCGCTGCAAACGTGTATGCGCGTGTGTTCAAAACAGTTTGTGATGCTTATGATTGGAGGGCTGAAGGCAAACCTCAAGGGGATTTTAGGCAAGCAAAGGCAGCTTGCTTAAGGTGTACCATGAGGCATGTGTGGTGTGTCTATATTTACACACACACACGCGCGCACGCTCAGGTATTCCTCCTGCCCAAACACAAATATGGGTTATGTGGGATAAGAGACAGACACACATTCCTGTGGTGACCCTCAAAGGAATGGGAATTCCCAAATCCTGAAAAATAACACACTCTTCTGATGAAAATCCGCAGAAATGTTTTAATATGTGTCACGGGACCCGCTGCAAAAGACTTATGGACTGGCTGCATGCTAACATGGCCTAAAACTCATCAGAGTGCTTTATTGGCTGTCACAGCCAAGAATGAAAACTGTAACTGGATCCTGCACAAAGCTGATATGCAATATGAATTATGTATTTTTATTATACCAAGGAGGTAAGCCTTTGATTTTGGGCTGTACAGTATGTCACCCTATGCATGTATGTATCATAATAACCTCTGTCATTCAAAATTAGCATCAATTTTTACTATTAACCATTAACTGATTAGTAGTAAAAACTGATTGTCATATTTTCTTTTGTTATTTGCACCTCAGCTTTAATTCATATTCCTAATATTAATCTTCTTTTAATCTCTTGGATCGTTTAGGCCTCAGATAGCCTTCATCAGGAACACAACACACACACACACACACACACACACACACACACACACACACACACACACACACACGTTCAAAACCTTTCATTTTAATGCTGATCTTGACTACTCTCACCTTGCTGCTTTTTGTGATTACATTCAGCATCCCATTTATCAACTAAGGTCTCATAAACAACCAGTCTGTGATGCCCTGGCAACCACTGGTCTTTAAGGAAAAACGTATGTTCCCTGACTGGTTAGTGAGAGGTGAAATTGGTTGCAAACAGCTTTGGATTGCGAGTGTTTGTAGAGAAGCTGGTGTCTTCCACGCAAATTACAGGCAACTGTAGCAATTTGCTAGCTATCTCTACTATTTATACAATCAGCTAGCAATTTTAGTCACTAGCCATAAGCTAGTAGCCAGAAACATTGCCTAAGATAACAATTTCCAACAATCATTCATAATCATAATTCTAGCGAGCTAATTAAGCTATTATCCATCATGTTTCTGGCTTTATTGTTAGTGAATGACATTAGTTCCAGTACTTCTACTACTAGCGATAACTTTAGCTAGCTAATGTAACCTTATTTTCATTTTTTGACCATTATCAGTTGTAATTATTACCCTCAAATGTATACATTGTGCATTTCTATAGCTTTACTGTTTCTAATCAAGCCACTCAGATCATAATCATATTTAAATTCTACTTAACATTTTTCATATTAGTTGAGCTAATCGCTCCATGTACCCTGTGGCTACTACATGATTATCCCTGGTTAGGACTCACTGATTCATCCATTTCCTAAACCTTTCTGTGCAATATATCAAATACACCTAAGCCAAAACTTCTTTTTCACCACCACAGAAGTGTCCTTTCACTGTATTAGCCAAGATCTTTTTTTAGTTTTTTCTTTATTCACCAGCCTTCCTCTGACAGAAATAGTGGCTGTTTGCTTTTTACCGCTCCTGAAATGCTGCCAAATGGAATTCATAACACTGGTTTGAAAGGAGAACAACAGCACTGAGAGGATGAGGTCACTCAAAACCAGCGAGAGGAGGAGCGCCCACCTTTAGAGTGCGTCTGACTTAGGTTCACTAAGTGTGCCTGCAGACAGCAGCCAGCACTATCCCATCAGTGCATTTGTGTTTTGCAGTGATAGTTGAGTAGGAGGGACACCCACACATACAAACAAGGGACTTTCACACATGTACACCCAGGACAAACCGGAAAAACACACACATACAATACACACACACACACACACACACACACACACACACACACACACACACACACACACACACACACACACACACACTTGTCAGATGAGGTGCAACAAGCCTTAAATAAAAAAACAGATCCTACGCTGTCTCTCAGCAAAATATTTCTACGGAAACTTGAAAAACAGCCGACAGTCTCTTTGTAAATGCAGTTATTTGTAGTTTCATTTAAATAATGGAGTACTGGAAGATTAACTAACTATACTTACACTTATAATAGGTCTTATTAATTGCACTAAGCTAAGAATCATGTGTGGAGCCGTTTCTGCTCTTGTGACTTTTGCCATTGGAGGCACACGTTTCTCTGAAGCAGTGTAGACATCTGACATCTGTAATACTAGTGGTTCACCTGCTGTCTCCAAAGAAAGAGCAGGTTAACTGGCTCTTACTAGAAACAGAGCACAGCCTAAGAGGAAATTGCTTGACAGACTGAAACCAGGTAATAATAATAATGATGATGGTTACTGATGATTAACACAGACTGTATAAATAAGATGGATGCAGTCACAGAGATGTCACCCACTGGTTCTGGACTCTGTATTTTAAAGCTTCAATGTTAGCGTTTTGGCTGCTGCCATGCTGTTTTTTCAAAGCCAGAGGTAATGTTAGCAGCTAACGTTAGCTAACAAGTGGTTACATCCATAAACCCTACCTGTGCAATGCACAGACGCACATCCACCACCTTCTTTCATCGCTGGTATGAGATGTTTGTGCTGATATGTTATGTTTGGTTTTATGACCAAACATCAAACATCTCCACTTTGGTCTCAACTGTAGAGATGTAGCTCTTGGGTGGGCTTGGGGGGAGATATACACCAGTTGAAGATTGTAACACTGTATTAACACCTGAATGGTTCAGAGCAGCAAATTGTCTATAAGCTAATTATTGCTTTGTATTAGCCTAATTAAAGAGGATCATTTTACTCAACAAAATCCATCATCCATCAGATAATCCAATAAAAAGGCTCCAAAACTCACCAACAGTGCATAGACACAGCGAAAAGGTCCGGTTCCAAGATTCAACGTGGTAGGCAGTGGTCATATCAATGGAGATGTACTCAGTTACTCAAACTCCATTACCCAGGTCAAGTCTCTATATCTTAAACGTGAAATCTATGGGAATGGAGTTCCTTTTGGAGCACGCCTCGAGTGGCACCTAAAGGAACTGCAATTTTTTTCCACTTCTGTGTTGGCATCATGTTTCACCTCCAGAGGCTGCTTCTTGTTTGACCTGAACACTTTGATCATCCCCAATTTGATGTTTTGAAGCTGGACTTGAACAGCGAGTGGTGGCTCTGAGGCACAGTGATAATACACGATTGTACAGTATCACAAAGTAGGTCTTCCTGAAACATATCCCACTTTATCACACATTTTGACTCTACATCGGGAGCATAATTTACCAAATCAACACACTATGTTATATTAACATAAGAGCTGAAAGTACAAATTAGTCCATAAACTCATAAATGAAGTGAGCTCATAGACTCCAGATTTATTGCGATTCTATATTATTAGCTCTGGAGGCTAAAACCATCTTTATATACAGTCTGTAGTTAGCAGTGAATACTTTCCCTACAAATGCACACACACGGAGAACACATATATGCACAATAACAGCTTATTCAAACATATATGTAGAGAGACACACAAGTTGTACGAGACCTTCTCTACTCAACCTTCCCTCTTCACTAGTTCATTCTCTCTCCCTCTCAGGATCTGCTTAAAAACCTCTCGGAGGTCACAATCAACCCCCCGCACAACCTTTCTTTCTCCACATCCCCTCTCTCTCTTCCTCTCCCTCACACACACACACACACACACACACACACACACACTCACACACACCTCCCACATCGTACCTTGGTGCTCCAGAGTTTGACGGTCCAGTCGAACGAGGACGTGATAAAGAGGTGGGAAAAGTCGACGGTGCCCACCGCGCTGTGACAGCTGATGCCCGTGACGGGCCCCTGGTGGCCCTCGAACATCTCACAGATACCTGCCTTACTGGAGAGGGAAAACGCAGAACGTAACATCTGGAACTGAGATCGTTAGCCCAAAATTCCCTCCAAAAGAGGGAGAACTTCATTTGTAATCAGACACTTTAAGTTTTAAGTTACTTAAATGTAATCTAATTTAGGGACAATCATCCTCTTAAACTTTGGTAATATTATAATTCTAATATCCTATAATTGTAAATTACATGAGCACTGTTTCATATTCAGCAGACTTTTGGTGAACTTTAATGCATATCTGTGTTTTAAAATACATGTTTCATTAACCAACCTGCCATGTCTGGATGCAGTGTACACAGTGCCCTCCTCGCTCCCGACCACATAGTTGTTAACGTCTCCCGTGGGGAAGGCCATGCATGTCACTGCCACGGGTTTGGATTTATTGTACACCAGTTCCATGGTCTCCTACACACATTATATTAGAGTGGATATAGCATAAACCTGCCTTTTTACAACAAAAAAACAGCATTAGTGAGTGAAAAAAAAAAAGTCATGGTTTCTTTTTTTAAATGCTGCTGGCAGGTTGTGTGGACGGCTTCACTGATGTGTGTACCTGAGGCTGGGAGAGCATGTCCAGACTCCAGGAGCACATCCTGCCATCTGTGGACACGGTGATCAGGTTGTTGGCGTTCTGTGTGCCGACCACATTCACGCAGTACACTGGGTGCTGGACAAACACACACACGATCGTACACAGAGACAAACAAACGGATTAGGGTGAAGATTTACCCGTGCACAATACAAAAAAAGCTGTTATCAACTGTAGTATAATTACAACAACATCCTTTAGGATAATACTTGTAATTTTGCTGTAAATTGTGATCACATTATAGTTCTTAATTATTAGCCTCTTTGAACTGAAGCATAACAATTTCTCTTGTACAATAAATAGCTGAAACATTCCTAATTGTAGCAGGCTGTCAGCAGCATCACTATGTCATTAATTTTGATATTCCACTACTTATGAAACGAATAAACATTGTCCTGTAATGATCACATGTTTTTTCCCCTTTAGCACATGATGTCATTAGATGCTTTTTGGGGCCAAGAGATGCAGACAGCTCACATGCCAGTGTGCATTCGTCCTTTTAAATCACCCTACGTTTCAGACATGTGCTGCTGTTCAAATCCACGAGTGTGTGAAGCCATTATATCATTACTGAGCAGTAATTGATTTGTGTGCCGGGTCGCACAAAGAATCCATTCAGCAATCAGCACCATGCTAGCATGCTGTACTCACTAACGGCAGAGTGGTGGCCTCATTATTAGAGCCCACAGCCCCTTTAAAGCTACAGTATGGATGGCATGTAACAATGTGTGTGTCTACTGTAGCTGTGATTATAAACAAGCTGGGTTCTTAAGATATCGTTAGATTATATTCAACAGTAATTTGCTGTAGCTGAACTGAGCTGCTCTTTCAGTTATGTCTTCAGTACGACTGCTTTTATCAAGTTTATGTCTAAGTGCAGACGGACCCTATAATACAGATTATCATGTAAAAATCATTCAGTGTAATTGGTGCAATCAAAATCTTTTTAGCATATTTACATGTCTGAATTTTTTAATTAAAAAAAAAGTGTTTATCTGCTTTTTTCCCCCATGTTGGCCTAAGCTTATTTCAACACTTTTAACCAAATTAACAATTTAGTTTTCAGTCACGTGACTCACACAGAGCTCTGAAGAGCAAAACACAGTTCCAACAACCCTCCACTAAAATGAATTTTCAATCAAAGAACATTTAAATGACCTCTCAAAAGAAGATTAATGGAAACTGGGCACTTTTGATCCACATACAGAATCCACTGCAATATTTTAATCACTAGAGAACAATTACATCCCTGCTGGAGATCCATTTTAGCAATTTCTTGTTGTGAATGCTCTTTGTTGCGCTGCCGCCAGGATAAGAGTGTACAATAGTACACTTTTAACAGACAGCTACGTATATGTAATTTGGATCTCAGGTCTTTCATTTAGGAGGTGAAGAACAAGAAGATCACAGTTTACAAAGCAATAGTGAGTGCTAATTAGCTAAAATGACCTAGCTTATCTATCAGCCACTCTTGGCTGTCTGTGTCAGGATCATCATACTCAGGGAAAAGATTATGAATGCACACGGCAGCAGATTTGCGATGCTTGTTGATTTATCACAGATTGCATGTAATTGCCAACTTGACCCCATCTGAAGGCCGCTACACAAAAAAATCATAAATCCACTGCACACGGTGGCACTAATTTTGGTCGTGGCACAGCCTTGAGCAAGAGTTTTCCCTAGTTTGATTATACCATGAATGGCTGTAGTGAAGGATGGATTGGTGCAATGTAACTACTCTATGATTTAAGCAGCTATTCTGAATTTTGGGTAAACAATCCTGCTAAAAAATAAGTGTTAGGTACTGAAGAAAAGCCTTGTTCTGCCCTCCAGGTTTTAATAATGATGTGTCATCGCAGGAAAACTATTTATTACTTTCCTTACTGTGTAATCTGCAGAAGTTATTGTTGTTAATATCACAATTCTAATTATAAAGCAGAGATAAACCTTTACATACTGTATGATAAATGTATCATACTGATAGTTTAAATCATCCTTACAGTGTGTGCAGCAGCAGACAGAGGGGTCCTCTGGACAGGGGTCCGGCGATGACTGCGATTATCCCACAGGACTATCTGTCCTGAGTACGTCCCCCCCACCACCAGGTTGGGATGAAACCTGGCAAAGCCCACAGACACCACCGGAGACTAAGGAGAGAAAACGAGAGAGGAGAATTAGGACCCATTACTCTGATTCGATGCTGGTGTTATTTTATGTAACTGACATTATTATGAACTGAATGCAGATGGTAGAAACGGTAACACTTGACTGGGTGCGAGTGAGCGCGAGCGATCAAGACATCGTGATGGGTGGCATACGCGGGGACACAGACGGAGACGGAGATGACGAGTGTGGCCATGGTGAAGGTCCGCTGAGGAGACGAGAATGGGGTGACGCTGGGGTGGAGACCAGACAAAGAGGGAATTGTAGTCCTCCTTCCCTCCCCAGCCGTTTCACATTACAGCATCAAAACCCCAGCAGCCACTGGAGCGCTCACCGTAGCCTCCGTCATGACAAGCGCACCCTTGAACTACCCCCCCCCCTCGACGCTGTGTTTATTGAGTTTTGGTTCCTCTTCGGTGCTCATCCCATAAGGGCTTCTGCGTGCAACAGCTAGCTCCCCCTGACCCAGAGCCACTGAAGCATCTGCGCTTCTGAGTTATGAGAAAATTATTTCAGCATCCTGCAGCATAGCGCTACAGGAGGTTAACTGGTGTGATGCACTGACAGATTCATCAGAACCAGTAAAAAAAAAAAGCATAGTCCTGTTGAGAGGGAAATAATTCACAGGCACGACAGAGCCAACAGAGCAAAGCTCACAAACACAAATCACAACTAAAAACAGTAAAGCTAGAACAACATGGAGGGTGCATTTCGCAAATGGATCGTTGCCTCACGCAATCGTAGATTGTAGGAAGGAGCGCTGGTGACAGTTTTAGTGTTCTTGAAAACTGTATGTCAGATGTTTTGCTGTTGAAACAGCAGCTCATAGACTGCATGGAGACAAAACTCTATCAGAATCCTCCAAAACTCATCACTGCCTTAACAAGGCAAGACCTAGGATACATCTACAACACAGTTTAATTTATAATGATCACATTAATAATATCAATAATCCATAAAAAAACATAAACCACAAAGGAATTTGTTGGGTATTGTTCAACTGAGAACAATATAAGGCCAAAATTTTAAACCAAGTTTGTACAACAGAGACTGTTATAATGCCTTAAAAAGGTGACAACTGCTTCAAGTGAAACTATGTTAAGTTTAGATAAACAGCAGCCACCGTGGCCACAAGTAGTAATTATGGGATAAAGGTAAATGCTAAACAATAGAAAGGACTCATAACGTCAGTTAGGCTGGGCCCACCCTGCAGGAGTTTTGGCTTTATTTATACCTATTTATGACTATCGTGAACATCTGCCAGGTTGTAGCAGCAAAAATAACATCTCTAAGTGGTAAAAAAGCAACAAAGTACACTAACTGTTCCTTATCTTTATATTGCTGACTTGAATCTAGACAAAGGTGCATTAACCATGATGGTTGTACCTGGTTTGTACCTTGGACTCTCATTATAACTCTTAAGTCTCTACATGTTTGATTTTTTTTACATCTTAAAATTTCTGTTACTAGAAAAATGATGAGAGAGGCATGTCATAGACTCCATGTGCCAAGTAAATATACAGTAGTAAAGGTATCATAGTGAAAAACACTAATCGAATGAGTTTTGTTTATAGCGTAGAAAGATCCCACTACGTCTGCAATAGTAAAATGTGCTTATTTTTCAGTTCTTTTTTTACTTCTCCCTCTCCCTCTCTCACCATCCCTTCCACCACACCATGTGCGAAGCAGCCAACTCCAAACCCCAGTTCATTTTGAAAGGAGACTGGAAAACAAACCAAAGGGAAAGAAAACACTTCACACTCTTTTATTTCTCTTTTCTCTTACTTCTGAGGAGTCACGGCTTCCAGCGGCACGGCTCGGGAGTCACTTCAGATGTCTAGACTCAAAATAAACTAAACTCTGGTGGTAAAAACTAAAGGTGCTTGTCAGCTGGCATGAAGGCTCGATCTGAAAAGTTTATTTACATAGTCCGACACAAAAAGGATCGAGGCTAGAGGCTTATTAGCATGAATTAGTAAGCAAGACTTGACAGCTCGTCCAGGAACATCTGAAGCTGCCTGATTAATAAAAGATCACTGGTGCACTGTATGACATGTTACACGCTGGATTAAGCAATATACAATCATGTGTTTGTGTTAACAAATCATCAAAAAAAGAGAAAAAAAAAGTCTGGAATGATGTTTTTGTGCTGAAAAAGCAGCTATTCTCAAGCACACGGAGGTTTGTTTCTTGGCTGTGATCACTCTAATGACCCAGCGTTTCTTGGTGACCTTTACCCTCTGTGGTCGTCTCACAGGCTGCTGTTTGAGGTCTGTTCCCCCTCCATCAGACTCCATCAGTGGGCTAATAAACCATAGTCCAGCACCCTTTGTCATCTCCGCACACAAACCCACACACATCCGCTTAACATGCACATGGTTCCACCCCCACAACCATCTGTCTCAAAACTCCAAACAATGTAAGAACTCTTGGATCTGATTTCTTCTTCTATGAAGAAGGGTTTGACAGTTTGAGTGCAAGCAGGGGGAACAGCTAACCTGCCTCATAAAAGCATTGCTCATTTGAGGTTTCAGTATCTTCGTCAAGGTGGATTAAAATATAAGCAAATCTCATTAAATTCACATCTTTCTAGTAAAGGCCAAAGCTGCTTTTACTATTACCGCCAACAAAAATTAAAAAATTAACATGTAATTCCACAAGAATATACAGACACAAACATAAAACATCAGTGCTCTGTGCCGTCAGCACCCTAAATAAACATCTCTACCCCACATGAGTAATGACAAAGAGAAACTAAATCAAATCAAGGAACTCCTCTATTTGATCCATATGTTACTTTCAATCGTAAGCCCTATCAGTGTTCCCATCTTAAGAGGAAAATTCCCGACTAAACTCTGAATCCCCTCTTTCAGAAACCACAGGTTATGCCATCATTCCCCTCATGTGCTGTCAGGCTTAGTGAAAGAGCTACTGAAAATTAGCCCCCCTTTGTCCCAATAACGCACTATGAGGCGCCTGCCAGCAGCAACTTGGGCTTAAGATTAAAGTCATTCTCCCTAAATTCTGCTAATCAAATGTCACATCAGCACAAGTTTGAAACTTGTATCCGTTTTAAATGTACTGCATGTAATTAGGCGTTGAAATAAGATCAATTTGCTGTGTGCTACAGTATAAGCAAGTTTATGATTTAAGCTAAATGTGACCTCGTTGATGGAATCTCGATTTCAAAGTCGGAGGAAATTAATGTCTGACTTTATATATTTGAATTATGGGAAGCATGGTTATGTTTTGGCTGGATTTCTGTAATCTTTCTGTAATTCTGTCTACTTTTTATTCATTTTTTGAATCTTTGCCATCGAGACTCAAAACATGTGTTTTGCATATGTTAAAGGAAAATATTTCAGTGTCTAAACATGACTGCATAAAAGCGGATGTATCAATCTAGTACTGCATTAAAAGGTCTCAAGTTTTGGGAAACTTAGAGCCCGTTCTGGGAGAGTGTAACTCGTGTGATGCTTTGTAGCTACAATTTGCAGATGTCACCAAATGGTGTCACATGCACGCAGTCGTCAAGTTACTGTTTTGAAAAGAGGACAGCTATGCGGATACAGTCACAGAACTTGTGTGAGTGATTGTGTCTGTTCAAAATGTGGCTGTGCCGAACGGGAAGTCTGTAGGTTGCAGCTTCTGAACTGCTCGACCAAGCAACATGAGTGAGTGATGGAAGTCATTTGCCACAGGAAACCAAAGACAAACAATGAAACTAAATGTGTCTAGCTACATTTTATTATCATAAATATTCACTCACACAATCTAAATTATTGAATTCAGGTGTTCCAATCACTTCTTTGGCCACAGGTGTATAAAGTCAAGCACCTAGGCATGCTGACTGCTTCTACATTTGTGAATGAATGAGCTCAGTGAATTCCAGCGTGGTACCATGATAGGATGCAACCTGTGCAAGTCAAGTTGTGAAATTTCCTCATTACTAAATATTCAACAGTCAACTGTTAGTGGTATTACAACAAAGTGGAAGTGACTGTGAATGCTGGCCACATGGTAGGCCACATAAAATCAAAGAGCATGTTCAGCGGATGCTGAGCCACATAATGGTCAGAAGTCACCATCCTTCTGCAGACCTCCAAACTTCATGCGGCCTTCAGATTAGCTCAAGAACAGTGTACAGAGAGCTTCGTAGAACAGGTTTCCATGGCCGAGCAGCTGCATCCAAACCAAGCACAATGTAAAGCGTTGGATGCAGTGATGTAAAGCACACCACCACGGGACTCTAGAGTAGGGAAGATGTACTTACTGGACCAATGAGTCACGCTTCTTTGTCTGGCAATCCAATGGACGGGTCAGGGTTTGGACGTTGCCAGAGAACAGTACTTTTCTGACTGCACTGTCTGAAGTTTGAAGTTTGGGGAAGAGGAGATTATGGTGTTGGGTTATTTCTCAAGATTTGGGGTCAGCCCCTTAGTTCCAGTGAAAGGAACTCTTAATGCTTCAGATAATCCAGACATTTTGGACAACTTCATGCTCCCAACTTTGTGAGTACGGTGTGGGAATGTCCCTGAAGGTACATAAAGACATGAATGAGTGAGTTTTGTGTGGAAGAACTTGACTGGCCTGCACAGAGTCCCGACCTCAACCTGATAGAACACATAAGAGCGGAGGCTGTGAGCCAGGCCTTCTTGTCCAACATCAGTATCTTACCCCACAAACGCGCTTCTATAACAGTCAAAAATTCCCATAAACACTCCTAAACCTTGTGAAAAGCCTTCGCAGAAGAGTTGAAGCTGTTAGAGATGGTCTTCTGTATACCCTGGTTGTAGCAGGCGGTTATTTGAATTACTGTTGCCTTCCCATGAGGCAGTCTGACCATTCCCCTCTGAGCTCTAGCATCATCAAGACATCCACATCCACAGAACTGCCTCTCACTGGATATTTAGTTTTTCGCATCACTCTCTATAAACTCTAGAGATTGTTGTGAGAGCCCCAGCAGATCAGGAAGTTCTGAAACACTCAGACCAGCCCATCTGCCATCAACAACCACAAGAGTCACATAAATTGCAGTTTTTCCCCATCCAACGCTTGGTTTGAACTTCAGCAGGTCACCTTGCCTACATGCACTGGGTGGCTGGGCCTTTTAGCTCTATTTATCTAGCTATCTAGATAGATCGAGAGATAGATGGAGGGAGATATTTTTCTTTAAATCAGCCTAATATAAATGCAGTTCATGTCTTCTATGTTTTTTATGGAAGCAGTGGGACTGCATCTCCATATCACTGCTGTTGCTTCAAAGCCCGACATTTCATTTCCAAATGCAGAGTGGCTCTTTGGATGGTTCTCATCTCACATGCAGAGCAGGTCAGACACCTTCTGCGTCATCTCCTGCTAATCCAGATGGACAGGATTTAGGGAGTTATGACTCCCGGAAGAAAAGACAGCAGCAAGAGTCACTTGGGTACATTATATTATGCTTGAGATAAAGTGGGGAAGTTTTACAGGGAGATACTGTGGCAGTAAGAACAGCAGGTTTCATTTCTTTCTTCAGGCAGGTTCTGCACACATGTATCATCTACCATATCACACACAGGCTCCCAAGGCTAAGTGTTTCTGGCAGCCTTTATTGTATCAATAGGAAGTGTTCTGTGTAGGATAATACACACAGGGTACACCGTGATGAAAGATGGCACCCAGCAAGGGATTAGAGATGTGTAAAGGAATGACATAAGAAGAAAGAAAGCTACAGAGGGGCAAACAGTCTTTCTTTTGTTGCCTCCTCCTCTCTTTTGTTCTTTCCTCAGGCAACAAACTGTTGCTCAAGTCCACTCGAGCCGGCAGGAATGAAGTGAGAGCGCTAGGTTGAGGAAAAACGGGGAGGGGGCCTGATATGGCACGCTAGGCAGTATATCCTCCCAAACAGATCCACTCTCTAGCCTCATCCCACTCCCCCCCAACCCCACCATCTGCCTCACCGCACTCATCTGTTTTCCACTCTGCCTTATCAGGACCAGATGGATCCGACTGTCTTTGGTTGCATCCCGGCTTCGCAACCACCTTTCTCCTCCCTTTCTCCCCCTGGCTTCACTCGTTTATGACACCCCACAGATTTTGTCACTCTGTGGTTTCTGGCAGGGAGAGAGGAATACCAAGCCAGAGTCTCCATTTCATCAGGCAAAGAATTGAGCGAAAGCATGAGGAGGCGGCTCTGGGAACACAAACAGGCCTTTCTTTGCCTGCTAGAGCTGGTTTTCCTTTATTTTCCATATCTTGTTTGTTTGCTAGGCTCCTATATTCACTTGGCCAATACTGGCGTAATGTTTATTGATGTTGACATCTGAGGTTTTTTTTAAGGTATTTATGAGAACGGCTGAAAGGATTAAGATCTGATCGATACCTTTAAAGTGGTACATGATAAACAAATTTTCCATAAAATTCAACACTTACTTTCTGGTAGATGAAACTCCATCTACTGACATCTAATCACAGAAAAACTTTTAAACTCTCCACAGAGACACTGTTGGTCGGTCGATATCAAATACTGGAACACTGTCTGCTAAGCCTTCTGAGCATAGTGCAAGTTTGTTCACCAGTATAACTGCACATGGGTTCAAACTCACTCAAAGACAATGAATAATGCTGTCACATATTCCTCTCATTCCTACTCCCTCTACCCTTGCCCTCCCTCCTTCTCTCCTCTTTGCCTCCCCCACTTCTCTTACCCAACCTTTCTGGAAGTGCCAGAGACTCAAGAACGAACGCTAGGCAGCGAGATATTAATAAAAATATGACTGAGTGCAATGGGATATGACAGTAGCGGCAGGGGTTGTTACAGGGAGTCTTGTGGTTTGGGGGGGTTCAGCAGAGGCTTTAAGTCAAACGGTCTCTTTAATGTGGTATGACTTTGCCCACTTGAGAGGCTGGTGTGAAGTTACAAGATTGGACCCAACTGGGAAGGGGTGATGAAGGGTCCAACTGCTGGGACAGGCGTCGTGAGGGGAGAGCACACTGGTACCAGAATCCACAGCAGAGGAGGACCCTTTCCTGAGGAGCTACATAGATCAGGGGCTCCTAAAGTGAGGTCATGAAACTGCGTTAACCGATCCCCACTACGCTGTTTCATTTCATATACAGTTTATTCACTTTTTTGACCAAAGCAGAGTTTGATAACAACAAAAAATTGCATTTATATTGTGTGCTGAAAAACACAAACCAGAACAAGCTACAAAAACCACACTTTCAAAGAACTGGGACACTGTGTAAAATGTCGGACTTTGTTTTTCATTGTGACTTCGGCTTTTGACAATTATAAAAACAAGAGTTAATATTTATTCATTTGTTTCATTTCCCAGTTTCTACTGTCTCTTTCTGTAAACAGGGTTTTAACACTTAAGAAAAAAAATTCCGTTTCATGTTAAAATCATGAAAAAGCGAAACAGTTTTCAAAAATATCTCACAGCATAAATGTGAAACAGTTTTGTTATATTTTCAATAGCACAGCTAGTTAGTACCACAGTTAATTTATTCTTTATTGGATAAAGTACTTGGAAAAACAGTAAGTGGCAGTAGATAAGTACATTCAAAAAAGAAAGGTGTACTTAAGAACCAAGGAAGCTGTGAATAGCTGCGATATAAGAGTTAAAAAAGAGGTCACGCAGCAGCAAAGCAAGAAGAAACAGAAAATGAAAACAAATCCTTGACATTCCTGTGACATCTGTTTATTACACATGCAAGTATTTCATTAGAATGCAATATTACAGCATTGCTGCACACTGCCAAAAATATTTGTGCATGGTTCCCTGAATGCATTGCCCAATGTGACACTAAGACTCCTCCCAGAATCAAACTGGGAACTATCCTTCACAACACCAGCACATCAAGAACGGAGACCAACAACGAATCAGGAAGGACATCATAAGATATTATTGTAGATCAACATGATCAGTCTAATTTTACTCCATACAAATGCCTCACAAATTAAAGGAAACGCCTGACGCTACACAGCATGAAACACACGCTACAAACTTTACAGTCATCAGAACACCTTTAAACACCTATCAGAGTTTGGGAGCAACAGTGCTTTCAACCACCTTAATCAAAACAGCAAATGAGGGACTAACATCTGGAAAAATAGTGCTTCTTCTCTCCAGCAGAGGACTGGAGACTGAATCAATGCCAAAACCAGTGCATTAAAGTTGTTCTAGCAACACATAGCTGATACTATGCAGATTTCTATTTAAATGCCACCAGTCTGTACTGTTAATTTGTCCTGATGCTAATAAAACGGCACTGAAAAGAACTGAGATTCCACCCAAAAGAAAAGCATGAAATATTGTATTTTGACACTTTATAACTTTATATTTCTTTAAAAAGAAAAAAAAAAAAAGATTAGCCACTTTAATAGATAACCCATAAAATGTATTGCTATCTCTGCATTACCACAAGTTCCACTTTTACAAAGCTTCACTTTTGGTGTTTGTTGAAAGAGATCATGGATGCTGAAAAGATATATTTCAACTTTATGTTTACGTTCATAGCGGAGTGTGGTGGTAGAATAGATTCCACTACATTTAAAATGTTTATAGAAGTGTTTACGTTGACATACTGTACATGAACTAAAGCAATTTCAGTAATAAAGTTTAATCTGACATCAAACAACAACAAAAAACAAACAGAAGCTGTTTTAATAGTTCACTTAAGGGCGGAGCTGCTGTACTGGAGCTAATTAGAGTTCACAGGTGTACCTAATAAAGTGGCCAATGAGCTTGACCTCACTGAAACCCCATCTGAAATATGAAGCCTCCTATAACCCACTGCTTTTTACAATAAAGCCCCTGCTGGATCCAGCCTCAACCACAAACCCAAACACTCAAATACCAGCCTGCCCTGTCATTCTTTTGTATCCTACTCACACACACACATGCACACATAAACACCATGGTTGTTACACATGCGTACAGCAAACATACAAACACGGGCATACACATATACAGTATTCATCTACCTATCCATTCATCAAACGACAGCAGCTTCTGTGGGCAAGTCTGCAAAAACAAAAACCGGCCAAGTGTTGCCAAACACTGACTGCCAACAGCAGCAGTGTTCACCGACCCAACCTACAGCATGTGTGCACTGCAAGAGTGTTACAGGCTACAGATGCAGGCTTGCCTCTCTGTTACTCTAGCTAAAGATGGGAGGTGAAAGGTGACCAGAAAACGAGAAAGCGGAGAAAGAAAGGGGAAGAGGCACTGGGCCCTGTGGTTTTGGTGGGTTAAAGAGCAGAGCATGCTTGCATATTAAAAGCCATCTGACACGTAGCTAACTAGAGTAGCGACTCTGTTTGCAAAAGACACCGCAGAGAGAAAGCGAGTGAGAAAAGCAAGCAGTCCCCTGACTTTTCTTCTACTTTCTCCCCCTTTGTTTTATCCAGATCCAACAGTGACGTGAGAAGTAAAGGCTGACGTTAAATGGCTTCTTTTTTACTTTATCGCCACTTAATCTGCCACTGTTCATCCTTCCTTGAACATGTCTTGTAAGACACGAGGTGTGGTGGTGAAATTTGGTGGGGGGACACTTTGTTTTTATTTGCTCTCAGTTGTTTTCTTTTCTCCATCAGCATCACGTTGTGTAATGCACAGCTTTACAGTAAATGCTCAGATAAAACAAATCGCTCCGTGTGGACAAGTCAACACTTTTTGTAGAAGTTGTGTGTCTGTTTCTGATGCAAAGTGAAATTTCCCAGTTTTTCAGTGCTATTCAGTGTGTTCCCATCACTGTACTCACTTTAACTTTTACAGTTTTATTGCTCCTTTTAATATGGAGAGCATTTTATTTGCTGCTTACACAAATATCCTTGTTCCCAAACGTCTACCGCTCAGTGCCGACAACTTGCAGATCAGCATGCTCAGAAACCGCATGCTGTCAATAAAGTCAGACAACGTCCGAGAGCCACATGGAAAAATCTACAGAATTGCACAGCTATGAGATGCATAGCTGCAATCTGTCCGTACAACCGCATGAATTTGAGCAGCAGAATAAATTATGGTGCAGTAAAAGAATGGAGTGCTTCATAAATCCATTACGGAACTAGACTTCATGTTGAAATATTTGCACACAGTGTGTGGTTTGCAGGACTATCTTGCTCTGTTTGTTTCTTTTGCTTTAAGTTTTTAATAAACTTTGAATGTGAGAGTGGGCGCGTTCATGTCTGACATCACTTTAACCTCCTAGGACCTGGCGTCCACATATGTGGACATCACATTTTGGGTTGTCTAGACCAAAATACTCAATTTTGCTCTACAAGGGCCTGATATCCATTTACGAGGACATTATACTGCCACTGTCCTATCCCAATTTAAAGTGAAAGTCCTCATATGTGGATCTCATTGTTCTCAGAAACAAAAATCAGGTTAAAAAAAAAAAATCACGTTATTTTTTGTTTTTACGTTCATCAGGTCTCAAAAATTAAAAATGCATGCCATGAAAGAGTTCAGGTCTTAGGAGGTTAAACAGAAAGGTGACTGCTTATAGCATTTATGCTATTACAGATATATGTCAGCTTTTACTGTAATGTGTGTAAGGGAGATTTCACCTCAAAATAGAGCACAGCTTGGGTGGGCTAACACACTCAGTGCTGGATTAGGAAGTGGTAGGCCACATCATTTTACTACTGACACATCTCTATGTGGCCCTGTGGGAGCTGTGAAGGTCCCCACAGTCAATCGTTCCACCTCCCCACCTCCTTCCATCTCCAATTCTCCCTCCTAAAATGTATTATTTTTATTTGCAATTAACATCACAAGCATAAATTAGTTTCATTTCCAACAAAAACAGAGCACAGTCTCAGTTCAGCCAATACATGAAGTCAAGTACAACTGCAATGACAGCAGGTCAGCTGATGTCATTTTCAGCCCTCATCAGCTGAAAACCATACAACTGCCAAATTTCACACAGAGTATACTAAACTGCTTTATCCTTCCTAGGACTGCTGCACATCTGCAAGCCACTTTGAAACCCACATTCATGCTTTGCCTGACTCATGGCCAGAACAAAAGCTGGACATGCCCAGTGTGACACCGTCAAGTGGTTCATTAAGTCCCATATCGAAGCCCTGAAATGACTGTTCTCACCACCACCATCTTGGTTTTTTTTTTTTAAACAAATGTAACGAGGTCTGACTGTCAAACCCCTTTGCTAATGATTTGTCAATTAAAAGCCAGAGAGTACATCCTGGAAAATCCCACTTTCTGACACTTACAATAACCTCTAGTGGTAGTGTAAATATATTTTTAGTTTAATCTCACAACAGTCCAACCGTTATTGCGTAAAGAAGTAAAAGCTGTAGATTACTCAAAAAACTCAAAACAAAGAAACTTTTTCTGGGTTAGAATACTTGCAAATAACCATCCAGAAATTTAAGACAGAAGTGGCAAAACCTAACCTTCCCTGCAGACGCCTGACATCAGGACTGGCATCCAATAGTTCTGGAAATAGATGTGAGGCTTGGCAAGTGTATGTTTGACGTACCTGACAGTGAAAGATGTACTCTGGGGTGGCCTTCTTAAACTTGATGTTCCACACCAGAGCAACGCCATCTGGTTCGTGTGGAGCATCCTCATTATTGTTATAGGAGGCAACCAGCAACTCAGGATACTGAGAGAGAAAGGAAAAGGCTTACAAGACGGGAAACATCCACAGAAGGATATGAAAAAAAAAAAACCCCAACAGAAACATGGTTCATTCTTGGCAAATGATTTACTGTTTGGAAAAGTTTCAGGCCTAACCTGAGGGGACCAGTCGAGGCAGGTGATCACACGATGTTTTGACCAGTGCTCGTCATAGAAGAGCCTACTGAAGGACAGACTGGAGCCACTGCCCAAGTCTCTGGAAGAGGACAGTGGAGAGAAAGGTCAAAGGTTGCTTCAACTCAGCTTGGTTCCAATAGCAAAATCCTTGCCAGAGTTAATAAGTACCTGCCAACTAAAAAACTGACTTCATTGTGATGAAGTCATTTGTGATCACTGGCATAGTAACTCCTAGTCTGGGCTTTACCAAAACGTACACACCATAGTAACTAGGGTGGAAGGGTAGCAACTTATTTTCTGCTTGCACAGCCACTATTTTAAAGCTGAGACTTTTAATTGATTAAATGCCCTTTTGAACTGTACCACATGTACTGTTTTACTAAAAGGGTAAGTTGCATTAGAACCAAAGCAAACATTTGTAATATAAAGGTTTACAAAACTTTTAAAGAGAAAAAAAACATAAACGAAGACGTAGGAATGGCTATGGCTGACACAATAATTTTAGTGTGCTCAAACTAGATCCTATATATCTACGTTTCACCTACAGGGGCTGTCGGGCCATTCAAACTCATGCCATGAAGCTCCTGGTACACAATTTTGTGCTGATGTTAATGTTAATCTGGAAGTTTGGAGCAGGGTTACCAGCTGATGAGTTGGCATCCTATTACATAAAAAGTGAGTTCTTTAGGTTAGGTGCTTGATTTTATACACATTGTGACATTGAGACTAAAAATGCCTGAATGCAATGATTAAGAGATGTGGGTCAATACTTCTGTCCATATAGCTAATATCAACTCTACAAGGGCAGCTGTCCAGTTGTAAGAAGTCTCTTATTGGAGTGGCACGGCTGTAAAATTCTAACAAAAATCATAATTCAGATTTCTTTGGTCAGTACTATTAACATAGTGATTCAATAACTTAACAAATCATAATCCAGTTACAGAATTTAAAAACATATTGTTAAAACAGATACATTGAACTTTGAATGAATGAAAAACAAATAAATGAAAAAACACATGATAGTGGGAGACACCACACTAATGTCTGGAGTTAAATCCAGACTGGGAGCTTCCACAGTGGGATGTCTGCAGGCTGGCTGAGATAACCTGAGCGATCTGTAGAAAAAGGTACCTGCAGACAGCTGTTAATAATTTCACAGGCTTATTTATGGAAACCTCTCAGTTTAAATTCTTATGGACCTTGATGGCTGCAGCTTCCCGTTTAGTCATCTTGGCTTGACATGCACTAAGCGGCAAGTGAGTTTCAAGTTTTAGGTAGAGACAAAAGTACATTGATTTAAGGGTAAAGTGTGAGCTTGATTTATAACATCAAGGGGGAAAAAACAAAACTTCATAGCAACAATTAATGTAAAAGAGTCATTTTTAAACTTAAAGCTGACTCATCACCTGGACATACCTGGAGCGTAAATTACCACGCATTATGCCCACCAGTATGTGGATGATATCTGTATTGTCTGCAGTACTATGTGAGGCTATATGTAATGAAAAAAGGTAGTGAAATGTAGGTTGTTACACTTTCAAAGCACGTCCTTGAGAAAAGAATAAAAAAGGAGGGCTGATGTTGAGCACTGAGCCATGGCCTGTTTTAGACTTAATCTCTATTTGACCACAGGCTTCATGTTTCTCTGTGGCTGCAGTGGTCAAAGTTGAAGTGAGTCAGTAAAAGCAGCATTCTTCTATAATAGCAGAGCAGTATACTAAAACAGCTTTGCACTTATGACTCTTACAACTTCGACCAACACCTCCATTTAGAGGCAACCCTTCGGATGGCTCTTTAAGCTGTGATTTTTGTCAGTTATTAGGAGCTTTTTTTAAACCCTCTGAGAGTGTGACATCACTATGAAGACAAGTATTTGGAAGAACAAAAGCGCTCCCACTGTGTCACAATGTCACTGAAACTGCAGTGACTCAGTGGGCATGCACCAGGCTTGTTTAAAGGCATGAACAAAAGCTGGGAGGTTTAGTAAAATGGAAATAAAAATGGAATTGTAAATAAATTCTGACACAATGCTCTGTCCAACCTCATGCTCCCATTTGCCTCCTTCCTGCTCACCCCTCTTTGTCGTCAAGGTCTCGGCCACTGTAATCGAAGAAGATCTCGCTGTCTTCAGCCAGAGCTCGCTCCATCACTCGGATGCTGCAGTCGAAAAAACTCTGAAACTCAGAGGAGTGCAGGATCTGTTGCCTCTCCTCCTCGGTCAGCTCCCGCAGCACTGGAAATGAGCCTGTTGGAAGAAGTATCAACATAAACATATAAACACACAGACCCATGTGAGACTTGTAGGCCACAGTTCGCACACAATGTTGTTGTCTACACATGTGAAGAAATAGAAAATAATGGCAAAGTTCAAAACACTTTCCTTAAGCCCAAATTGTGTTTTCTCAGGATTTCCCCTGACAGTAGAGGGTAGAACCTGGTAAAGATGATAAAAAATACTGACAAAGCAATTTTTTTGAGTTCCTAAAATGTTAGGAGAGGGGGGACACATTTAAGGGTATGTTTCACAGACAGCATTTTGGGCACTGGTAGGATTGATTTCCTACCCAAATCCTATGAAGTTCAATACTGACGGTGCTCAAAGTCTTCACCGCAAAAAAACATCCTCAGAGCACAGCTTCCCCCCTTCCCCCCCACCTCCCCACTGTGCCCACAGTGCTCCCAGTTGAACATCAATCAGCTTTTGGAACATTGCTGTGCTACACGATACTGCTCGTCTCACCCAACCAAGCAACAATCAAGAAGGGATTGGAGTTATAATGCCAACACTGCAAATAATAGGCCAGTAAGGGGCAACCTTTGGAGCTGCCCAATCAAGCTATTGTGGAAGTGACAAAAGCTGGACTTTTACTTGAAACATCTCACTTGAGGCTAGCATCAAAAAAACAAAACGTTAAAATGTCCAACCCTCCCATTCTACTTTTAAATATCCTAGGAACCAGAAGTAACCCTGCAGCCTGAGAGCAAAGTGATCTATTGGGTTGATCCAATCAGTTGCGATCAAATCCAAATCAGTTATGACCGAACTTTGAATAAAAATACTTTTTTTTTTAACCTAGCAGAAACAAGTTGTGAGGAAAGCACTCTGAAACTACGGTCATCGATGCTTCCAGTGCAAAAAAACAGAAAAACTGCCCGTGGAGACAGGCTGTTAATCTGCTGTTTCTTATGCAAATGAGAAAAAGATGGCAAGAGAAATAGTCTCCAGTGAGTTAATGACTAAAGACAGTGAAAGGATAATGGTTGTACAGAAAGACAGGGGTACAGGGCTGATTGCTTGACCTCTACAGAGAGAGCATCCAGTGGTTCTGGAAAGGGTTACTGCACATCAATACAAAGTTCCTCTGAATGGTCTCTTTCCGGATGAAGTCGTCACTGAGTGAGCAAAAATGATCTATAGCAGAGATGTCAAACTCATTTTACATCATAGGGCAGATGCAGCCCATTTTTATTAAGTGGGCCGAACCAGTGAAACTCCCCTTTCTGTGATTCTAAAGAAGTTTAATTACACATTTAATCCTTAGGATATCTTAATACACTGTAAGAAAAACTGTAATTATAAAACAGAAAGTTTTTGTTGCTGTTTTTTCACTATCATTTGATGTTTTTCTATTGCCTATAATCACTTTAGTGAAGCGTGAATAGCCATGTAGACAGTCTTTTTCAGTAAAGATAGAGCTGTAAAACATTAAAATACAGGTAAAAGTCCACAAATTTACAGCTTTCTTCACATGTTCCAAAGCTGTCCACTGGGGGCTGATTCTGGCCCCCATGCCTTATGTTTGAACCCTTGATTTATAGGTCTATGCTATGGCCAGTCCCACCTGTCAAACCAATGGAAGAGACTTGTAGAATCAATGTCAAGGTGCACCAAAGCTGTTGTGGCAGCAGGTGTGTACCCCACACCTTAACCATTTTTCCTTTAATTATTCCCCCCTCTTACACACTATATGAATTAACAGCTAGTATATCCTACTGACACTTACAAACACACAGACAATGTACTGTGTTTCTACTACTACTTGCAAAAGAATCAACATGTGGCTATGACATTAGACAAGATTAGCATTCTCTTCATCTCTATCAAAACCAGAATTGCATGCAGGACGTAATAAACTACAAACAGTTCCTAATGCATCATTCCTAGTAAAAAACAAAAAAAAACGTAGAGCAAGAACTTCATAAACAACAGAATAACAAAGCCCTCTGAGCGACCCGCCTCCCTTTGAACGTAATGGCTGCACAGCACGGCGTCCAGTTTTTGAAGTCACTGTCCCCAAGCACACACGCGATTTTACTCACACAAACACACACACAAACACACCGACCTTTACCCTGCCTCTTGACTTTGATCCCTCTCCATCTCTTTGTATTTCTTACGAGTTGTCAGAAAAGACCCAGTGAATCGAGTGGCAGAGATCAAAGGCCAGACCTTGTAATAGGCCAGGATGGAGAGGAGACGGATGACTGTGTGTTTACGAGTGCGTGTGTGCATCTGTCTATCTGTGTGTGTTTGACTCACACTTGCTACAGTCACGCATATTCAGAATATGAAGATGTCCATCATGACTTGTGTTTGAACCAGCTCGAGATGCCCTCTGTCTTTTTTGTAGGACTTGCACACACACGCACATGCATACACATACACACGCTTCTATATTCCTCTTCACTTTGAAGACGAACGGGGTCAAGTGACAGGTTTTTAATCAGTGCTGACCCCAAGATGCCATGGTCCTGATATGCTGAAACCCGCCCCCACCCTCCTATCTGATCCACCCACTGACCTGAGAAGGGTGTCACACACATGAGAAAAAGAATGGGAAGTTTATTTTGGGGTTGCATTAAATGAATAGGTTTTTTTTTTTTGCTAAACTCGATTTACCTTCTTTGCTTTCCCTGTTGTCGTCCTCATCCTGTTGCTCCGACTCTGGCCCCGGCTTCGTTTCCATCAACTCTTCATCTTCTTCTTCTTCCTCTACTGAGGGAGAGTAAAAAAAAAGAAAGAAGAGAGAGCAAGAGAGAGAGAGAGCACTCATGTTAATCAACAGCTGTTCCAATTTTCTTCGACCTCCCGCTGCGTGCTGCCTCCCCCCTCCTCCTTACCAAAATAATCATTCCCAGACATGCACCGGTACACCTGACTGACTAACATTCAGACCAAATGGGTTTCATTTACAAACACACGCACTTTGTTTTTTAGAAAACACAAGAATTCCAATGCTGCACAACTTCCCTTAGAGTTGCGTAGTAAGTAAAGGCCAGAAGCTCGTGTCCATCTCTACTGTCCTGCATGCACATCTGTGTGGGCAGCTTGGTCACTGTGCACCAAAATCACAGACGCACACAGACTCGGCAGGAAATGTGAGAGTTTTGTGTGCTCTCCCCTCTTTCTGTCACCTTTGACCCCATGCAAAGAGATCCTGTGATGTATGTGTGTGCATGCGTGTCTGTGTAAAAGGGGATTCCCTCTGCATTCCCTCCAATCAGTCTCTGCAATTACACTTGACTTGAAGAGAGTCTGTCTGTGTGTGTGTGTGTGTGTGTGTGTGTGTGTGTGTGTGTGTGTGTGTGTGTGTGTGTGTGTGTGTGTGTGTGTGTGTGTGTGTGTGTGTTTGAGGTTCAAGTATGAAGGGTTACTGTCAACATAGGCACCTGCTTGTCAGCTACTGCCCCACCACCCCTCGGGCTATGTGTTGCTAACCCTCACCAACCTCTCCTCCTCTTTTCTGCTGCTCCCTCCCTCTGAAACAGATGCTGAGAGTCGGGGGGCCTCTCTGAAGACCTCTTAACACCCTGACACGGCCACCAGACACCTGTGGTCTGCTAACACACACGCTACACACACATACAATCTGTCTTTCACTCTCTCTCAAACACACACACACACCCGGGCCCTCGCCCACAGTGCCAGGGGTGGTGAGGGGTTAACTGGCAGGGTCAAACTGACAACAGTTGCTCAGTCCAGTGGGAGGAAGTGACTACATCACACTCTCAGACATGTCATCTCTCTCTCTCTCACACACACAGAAACACACACGCATACACATGTCAGGGTGTGTTTAACTCAGCTAGAGTATGGCCTGGGGCACTGTTAAAACCACTCGCTCGAGGGCTGCTCTTGCACCAGATGAACTGTCCATTTATCACTGGGGCTCGCCTAAGCTTTTGATGAACTCGCTGCTACGAATACAATTGCGACTGGTGGACCACTCCACTGATTATACTGATGCTATTACAATAATGTCCTGCCTTATTCTATTCACTGTATTCCCAGAAGATCCTTCCCTACCAGTCCTTGTGTTTTCTTTTCTTTTCACTTCCAAGTAAACGTTTTTGATATATGACTTTAATTTTCATACTGTGTTTATATAATAAATGACTACGCTATATCAAATACATAGTGGTGAGGCTCCAGCCAAGTTGGTGGTTAACAGCCAGCTGTACTGATCCAAACACCAGTGACCCACCAGTATGGAAGAGAGACCAGAAAGAACCAGACAGGCAGACTGCCAGACTAGCTCCATGTCTGAGCTGCCAAAACAGACACGCTACAAACAGGGATACCCTTTTTTTCCCCAGGTCCTTTTGTCTCTTCCTCCATGACTCAGTTTGTGAAGCTTGATTTCTCCCAAATGCTGTTTTTTTTGGGCTGTCATTGTTTCCTCCAAACTGAAGTCATTAATAAGAAAAGCTACAGGATGTAAAAGTAGTTAAAAAAAAAAGAAAAGGAAAAAGAAAACAGGAAGGTATATTACACACAACTTCTATTCTACTCTATTTTCTTGACCTTATGTGACCGGTCCGGTGGTTGGAATGTGTGGTGATGGGGATGGGAGGAGCGTGAGGAAAGCAGAAAGAAACCACATCGAGGAGCGGTCAAACTGTCAACCCCCGGGACCACAAGACTGTGGAGCAAGGCAGCGTGATTCATGGTCTATGGGTTACCTCACTGAGGGGAGACGGTCCAATTCCCGTCCGAAGATACTGCTGATGTCTTTGCCAACGGCCATGCATCAAGTTGTTCTGTAACAGTACGCACCAAAAATATCCCTACTATTTCCTTTAAATGGAAATTTTCAGAGATGTGTTTCTGCGTGCGCCCAGGCTAAAACAAAACCTATACTGTGGTAAATGGTAATCTAAAACTTTATGTAAAAACGTTCACGCGTACAAGCAGAGAGGCACTGCTCGGTTTTCCTGCGGCACAGCAAAGTAAGCAGGGAAGGGAAATGAAAAGAGACAATCTCTCACAGTGTGAGTGTGTCTGCATGCTACCCTGCAAGTATCTTGCACACTTTCTTGTTTCCACCTCATTCCAGTCATGGGATGCTTTCTCTTTCCACCTGCCGCTTAATACCGCTCTTCGCTGCAGGACGACGGTTAACCGGTATCCTCCCCCTCACTGTAGACGGGGGTCCACCTTGATGAAACTCTGCTTGGGGGCTCCCGTTTTGGCCGGCTACACACCCGGGGTAATGATATCCTCTGTAGCCTGGGGCCTCCGCATCTGGTTGCCTCAATCTTCCACTGGCTGCTTTCACATGCTGACCAGGCCTAGTCAATTCAGAGCAGCTCAGCAGGTATGCAGGCTCTCAGCTTCACGGTGCGGGTATATAAACAACGTACACATGCGCGCACAAATGTGTAAAAGTGTTTGTTAACGCAGACACACACACACAGGCAGAGGTATGCACTCTACCCACAAGAGCAGATGTATAAAATGTGACTGTAAGAAACACAGAAATGTGCTTCAGCTTAGCAAGTTGGAAAGATTGTGTGTCACCTATAAAATGCCAAAAAAGCAAAAGATTTTTTATACAATCACCAACTTGTTACTTGCATTTTAATCAACAGAAATTATTCTGACTTTGATTAATTTAGCATTTAGTGGTAAGTTGAACAAAATTTCATCGCGGATACAAATTTTGGTGACCATAACATCCATTCTAAGGCGGATGATGAACAGGAAAATCAAAAGGATTGGGAGTCATCACCAATGTTTTTTAAAAGTATTTAGAAGTTAATAAACGCTGTGTGTAAGAAGATGTTTGTACAAAACTTGGTTGAGATTGACCCACCAGTTAGGGAGGAGACAGGGTATTTACATAAACATGAAGCAATAATTCTGAATAAAATGCATCTGAATTACATAAAATCAGAGGTTTATTTATTCAAATAATTAATCTTTAAAGAAAAAAAAGCTTGGTATAACCTAAAGACTTCATTAAATTCACATTTTGCATTGTACTTCTGTAACAAGATTACATGTCCTTAAATTATTTAAAGACAGCATTTTGGCCATAAATATTTTTTGGAGTGTACGTACATATGCTACAATCATTCAGAGACCAAGACAACCAAAATTATTCTCATTACAGATAATGTAACCAGTATCTGATGCTTTCTGGATTCTGTGTCATAGAACAAAATCCTTCTATATTAATAATGAAGATCATTTACACAACGGTAAGCACAGAAAATATTACATACAATAAAACTTTTTTTCCCTTTTTGCTTATTTCACATTTTCTGTATCCACACAGCAAAACATCTCTATATTTACACCCTGACATGATATGCTTATTTTCACCTTTTCCTGCACACAGACTTATAAAGACAAATCTGGAGCTAGCTACCAAATGTATGGTAAGTAGCTACTGTACCGGGGCTAATAAACACTTGATCTTGTTTTCAGTGCATGAGGCTCTTGTTAGCCGGCACACGCATCATTATTGCTTTTATGGACCAGCAGACGAGTGAAATAGTTCAGGTGAGAGTAATGTGCTGATTTGTTTGTGGAATAAAGAAAACATAGTCTTAATGAAGGCTGAGCTACTGCTGAGAGTTTCATTAGCTTAACCATTGTGTATTACTTCACAGTAGGCAGCGACTATTGAGCATGTGGAGAGAAAGATACTGACAGCATATAAAACATGATGTACGCCGTCTTCCGCTCCCCTTCAGCTGCTACATAAAGCACGAATGGTGTGGCGTCACGGCCGTGATGCGTTAGGACGCGCTCTTTGGTGAAGGATCAAAGCGTTAGCCAAACTTTTATTCGGAACCCAAAACTTTAAGTGCTAGTTTGCTGAAATGTGTTCGCACATGCTTGGAGTGATTGGCATAGTTATCAAAGAGCTGTGACTAGACCCTAAGTTTGTCATCAGCTGCCATTATTGGGGCAGAGCTGCACACTTGTCACGTCAGTATGGAGGTGACTACTCGGCTGAGTCACACACCATCAAAGTTGACAGAGCTCATAATTTTTTTTAGAGTTCTTCATTGTGTTAATCACAAAGAAGGAGAGATACTGATATGAGAGGGGAGAGGCGGCGGAAGCAGGGAGGAGGACACAAAAGAGAAATCCGGTGAGATTTTGAGGAGGGGGGGCATCTCACACGCTGGGAATAACCCTACAACATCACATTATTCATATGGATACACACACACGCACACATACACATATAGAGCTCACAAACGTTCTGGTGGGTTGGCTGTGAAGCAGACCACAACACATGCACTATGCAGAGGAGTAGGAGGTCAACAAGACTTAAAAGGCTCCTCTAATGTGGCCCTGGCACGACACACACACACACACACACACACACACACACACACTCCTATCCACTAACTTCACTCAGAACAAGTCAAACTCCAACCTTCTTACTTTGGATATCAACCTGAGACACCGGGGGGAATTCTTTAACTTTTATGAGCCTTGCCTCCAGTAATGCAATCCTTGATATTTAAGAACAGCCCACGCCCATTAAAAGAAAAAAGAAAAACAATAATTGAACCACATTGATTTTACAAGTCAGCAATAATCACACAGCTTTCAAATAAATAACAGGTCAAAATTCATTTAAAGAGTAAAACGCCACACACACACACCATCCTACAATACTTTAAATGTTTTTTTTACAGGTGGACTTGTCACACAGAGTGTCTCTGTGAACGGTCTGCGCAACCTAAAGAAGATCACAAAGTTGTTTTCTTTTTTGTTGTTGTTGTTAATCCTCAGCTGGACATAAAACTCTCTTTCTGAGCGCAGAGAATCACCGCTAACACTTTAGGGACCTCTGTTAGTCAGGTTGGAAAGAAAATTGATGGTTTAGAGCCAGCCATGCAGTAAAGTCGAACAGATCTTTTTCTCAGAGGTGAGAGGGCAAGTCCGACCTGCGCAGAAATCTCAGTGATCGAGACAGACGTGACACACTGTCCAAAGCAAGACAAAAAACCGCATGGCATGAACACAATCTCTGCAGTTGCAAGTAGTAATTATTTGTAGATTACTTGGATTTTAGTGAAACTGCATAAAAAGTCCTCCAAACTCTGGCAATTTGATTCTTTTTTTCATTTTTTAGGTGGGGGGTGTTAATTTATTTTAATATAAAGTAATGTTTAAAATTCATCATAGTTCATCAAGTCATGATTGGCACAGTAGGGGTGAGTAAGTAAATATTCCCCACATACCCACACATTAGCAGCAGGGCCTGATGTAAAACTGCTAAAGCTAAAACCCGCAGCATGATTTAGATTAATTCATCTCTTCACCGCACTTCCCCACACTGATCAAACATTGTGTATATATATGTGTGTGTGTGTGTGTGTGTGTGTGTGTGTGTGTGTGTGTGTGTGTGTGTGTGTGTGTGTGTGTGTGTGTGTGTGTGTGTGTGTGTGTGTGTGTGTGTGTGTGTCTAAGCCTGTGTACACCCAAGTCTACATCGTATGAACACATGCATGCCCACACATAATCCGCTTTCATTAATGCAGCCCATACAGGCCTTTTGGAGGTCTGTGGCTAACTTCGCTGTGTGCTGTGGGCTGGTAGATTCTCCCTCCATCTCTTTCTCTCTCTCTCCCTGTCCCACTCGCCCTCCCCCATTCTTTCTAGCAATGCCACCCAAGTCTGGCCGCGACCCAGACCCACATCTTTAAAATGAGCCATCATGCCACGCCATGCCATGCTCTGAGCCCCACCGCAAGGCTCTGATTAAAACCCATGACTTCAAACTTTCCAAACTGTCAAAAACCCAGTCAAGGAGAGCGAGACCAACAGAAAGAAAACGTCTTACATAAAAATAAAAATAAAAATTGCTGCTGTGGCATCGACTTGCTTTTCGACGCGTCATCTGAGCTGGTATTTGTGTCACTCAGAGAAAGTGCTGTCTGCATCTGTGTTTTTGCGTGTGTGTGGCTCTGATGTTACAAACACACACATATAAAGTAGTGTTTGATTTGATATAATGATGGAGGAAAAAAAAAAAAAAAACATGGGATAACCATTTTCTTAGTAGCTCACTAAAGATTGACTCCCTTCTGCTAAAAAGACAAAAGTTTTCACTACACCTCAGCAACGCGGTCACATAAGCAAACTTGATTTGTAGCAAAGACCACAACGTCACGCAGTCTAATGTGAAATAGCTCGTTAATTTAGCAACACATATCCTACACATATTTGTGATTAATTATTAATCATTCAATATCATTTGATACCCATTCCTTTAAAAAAAAAAAAGGGGGGGGGGGGGCTGTCACATTTGGTTGGTGAGACTGATGGAGCAGAAGTCTATGTGCCAAGAGTGCTCCCTGCTGGAGAAACACAGAATTGCATGACAAACGGCAGCCAAACAAAAGCAGCAGGGGTTATGAATTTCACTTCAATCAGCTGTCAAGCTGTATGGTCTGAAATAATTAAAAGGGGTCAATCAGTCGCACCTACGGCAGAAATGGATTTTAAAGCTTGCTGAATTTCAACCACAATAATCTGAGGAACAATTTTAAAGAGACCTAAAGCTTTGATCTAAAGTATAAAGCAGTCAAAAGGCTCAGACTTGCAACAGAAAGTGTTGACAAAAAATTCTTTCTAAACAATTACTGAAAGCAGCTTTCTGGAAGATAGTTGTGGCAGTGAACTGCTACTCTATCAAATGAAAACCTCTAAGAGAGGACCACCCAAGCAAATGTTAAAGACCCACTTTTGTTTTACATGTGTATAAAAAAAAAAGAAAACCTCAAGAAGAGGAGGGAGGGTAGGGCGTGCATGTCAAAAAGTCATGTTCAACACAATGCAGATGAAGGCCAAAAAAAAAAAAGTTGAAAAGAGAAAAAGGGGAAACGTGAAACTAAACATTCCTACTCATCTCGAGCACTCATCAGATGGCAGATATTATTTTGGATGATGGCCATTTTACCTAAGAGAGGGAGAAAGCCGGAGGGAGGGAGATGAAGAAGGGGTTCATGTACCTTATTATACGGTGGTCATAGGGGAAAATTGCAATCATCTGTGACTCACTTGGAATACCTTACACACACACCGAAAGACATTATTTTCCTCTAATATCAAGAGTTTTTTCTCAGTTTTGACTGCCACGACCATTTTGACAGAAACCGCCGGGGACCCCGCATCAATTTTGCGAGTGAAACAGGAGTGAAGGCTGTGCCCTTTGGAGGGCGATGACGATGAAAGCCAAACTCAGACTTGTTTTATAAAGACAGAAAGTGAGAAGCGTTGGGCGATTAAGTGTGTCTGCAGGGAAAACACTGGGAGAGATCATAATAGCATAACCCCGATCTGATCTTCTGTGTGTGTGTCTGTGTGAGACACACTTGGTTTAAACAGCATCACGAGAAACTGCTACCTGAAGGCAGTCACTCTTTTAAAAGTCCAGAAGTCAACAATCGCAAAAAGGCACGTCTTCGATGTACTTTCTAGCAAAACTAATTCAAAGTACATTTTGTCCAGGGTCCTCCGGGTGTGCTCGCTGTGGTTGATCGCTACACAAATTTTGCCTTTACAAAAAACACACACACCCTCTGCTCTGTTCAGCCTGTTGTAGCCGCCTGGCTGGAACAACAATGTATGAGACAAATACTTCCATATGTGGCTGGGTACACACACATTCATATGCACATACATACAGAAAACACACGAGTGCCTAGCCATGCAAAATACACACTCGTGCAATCACATTCCTCTCTCCAGGACCTTGAAGACGGCCCACAAACCCATCAGTCATGTCAGTTTCATATAGACTGGGAGTGTGTTATATTCTCTGTTTTTATTTGAATCACTGGACTGTATGAAATCCTAATGAAGGACGCAGGATAGATTGGCAGAGGAAACTTCAGCTACGTGAATTGTGAGTATCTGGTGTGAGCCTCTGGCTAATGCAGCAATACTTTCCCTGCTAACGATCGGTAGTAGAAACAGGACAAAGCAAAAGCATTATTATTTAAAATGTGCCAATAAGAAAATAATGCTGTTAATTTTATGACATAAACTTAGATTTTACAAGCAGTGAAACTGTTGATTTTAACATCCTGGATAAAACCATCATCCATTACACTCTCAAAACTCCAACATGCTTCATTTTCTCCCACAGCTTACATACGCACTGATGAACCAAAACTTTACATCCACCTTTGATTGGCATGTCAACCGTGTAGTTACCGATATTTAAAAATAAAATATCAACAATAACGCGTCAATAATGCACATGATTATTTTGTAAATAACTGTGTTATTGTACAATTCTTTTTGTAGACTGTTAATATTTTAACTTTACCTTCATTTTTTTTTTGTTTACAGAAAAAGTTACACCTTTTATTTTTTCTTCAAATTATCTACAGATATCACCGTAATGGCCACATCCGTGTCCACACATACATGCTAACATGCTGGGGTGTACCTGGCAATATAAGATTTTAGCAGCAGACCATTTCGTTCTTTTAAGTTGGCAGTTGGAGTGCAGAGGGACAGACTGCATATGCTGCAGCAAATGCCCAATGATCCTCCTTCAGTCACAGCAGTCAGATGGTCACTACGGAAGCTCCCTTACACATAAATTGGATTTTCTAAAGGCATAAAGTGCAGTAGGAAAGTGTGTACCTCACAGATACTTGTGTGGAGTTTTTTGGTTTTTTTAGAGCCAGTCAGGCTTAAAGTAGAGAAGTGGGGATGAAATATAAGGCAGGGGAAGAATTTATCATCATAAAAAGGCAGTTTCACAGAGCTTGCATTTCTTAACATTATAATTTTCTTTTTCTGTTCATGCACACACACACACACACACACACACACACACACACACACACACACATAAATCAACGTGTGTTACGTTTTATGAGGCTTCTTAAACTGATTTATGAGATATGTACAGTGCCTATGGATAGCTGCTCTGGCATGCTGGAGACTAATGCCAGTGCCAACAACAGAGTTTATTACCTTTTTCATTCAGTTCAGTTCATCCAGTTTTTGATCGAGTCGTGCTTCCAGGACCACGTGATACGAAGAGCATTTGTGTATGCAGATGAATATTTAATGGTGTATCTACAGCCATTCATGGCAAAATACAGGACAGGACATAAGGATTTGTCACGTGCATGCAACTTCACTATGACTGAAATTTATAAAAGAGGAGCCGTCTGCTTTAAAAATCTGCTAAAAAGAATGCAGATCCACATTTCTTCACTTGTGTTTATGCACAGTTTAAGGCATCTGGCTGTAATTTCCTGGTAATATCAACTTAAACCTGTTTTACTTTTGTCTTCACACCTGCCTGTTTTCCTTTCATCGAACATGCTGAATGTAACAGCTAGCTTATCTCAGCACTTTTGCAAAATAATGCATGTTATTTATGTCACCGGTGAGCAATCGTAACACTGTGACCAGCAACATACATGTTCTCCAGTCTGTGCATTTAAGTAAACATTTTTTTTAAAGAAATAAAAGAAATAGAAGAAAATACTCCACACAGAGCATATGGTTGGGTATTCTTTGGACCTTTTTTTTAGTAAAAACTTTCTTCAATACCATTTCTTCTTCTCTGATGTGAATTATGGCTTTAATAAAAGGGCCTGGATTTTGCCTGATCAAAAAAAAGGAAAAACAATATTTAATCAGTAAATATCTGATTAAAGAAAAAATAAACATGACTAGAAAAGAAATCTCATGTTTCTGATGTGGTTTAACTTGTAGGCACACACTTGGTAACAAAGAAAGTATTAAGGTATTATTCTCAGTCCTACTATTACTATTATCAAAGTTCAGCAGTAACACATACCAACTCTGGACCCACACTGAATAAATACATAAATAAATAAAACCAGTCCCATACTAGTGTGCCTCTGTCATGTGTGTAATGCAAGAACTAGCGCAATAAACTTTTCAACTCTTATAGTAATGAGTGTCAGACATGGATTCCAGTAATTCGGCCGATTTCAAATCCAGGATTGGACTGGATAAAATCCCAAAAGACATCTGTTGTAAAACTGTTGATAAATATCTAAAGTTCAGGACCTGTTGAACCATATTTAATACATTTAGGAGTTTGTGGAAAAAAACACACCAAAGTAAACACTCTAATTGGACCAGTGTGCTGCCAGTGGTCAGGATCATTTAATAAATTTGGAGTTTGGTTTCTTAACTGCTCTATTATGGGATTACGTGGAGCTCCAGTGACATGTGTGCATGCGTGGCGTTCGTATGTGTGCATTTTGTGGCTGTCTGTTTTTTGTTTGTTTCCAGTGTATGCTGTGTTTACATTTATGAGTCTAAATGCCTCTGTGGAAAAAAAAAAAAAAAAAAAACACAAAACAGTACACACACGCACACACACTCAGTATTTTCAGATTAGTGTCTGGACCTGAGGTTTCTCTTGCAATTAAAAGCCATTACCGGCCCACCAAATGGACCTGAGGAGTGAATTTCTGACCAGTTATACACTCAAGCTGTACAGAGCCTGAGAGCTAATGGGCCAGAAAATATTACAGAGGCGGGAGAGAGAGAGAGATTTGTGTACCCATAGTTTTTTTTTTTTTTCATACGGGTGTGTAAACATTAAGATGATGTACACTCTTGACCCCATGAACTTGTAACCCTGAGAAGGGGGTTTTCCAAAGTTGCAATATCAAATTATACACAAATACTCAAAGAGTTGTATTTCTGATGGGCTGCTTCTGGTTCACTGCAAACAATTACTGCTTTAATGTCAGAACTGCTTCATCGTCCCTCGACGGCCCCTACTGCCACTTCACCTCCATTTCTGTCTCTCTTCTATTCCTGCTTATTTGCTAGTGGCCACGAATTTCTCTTCACCTTTTTTCACTCTCTCGCTCTCTTTCACTCTGCTTTTCCACTGCGACCTATTATGGGTCTTTTAAGGCTCCACTGAGCAAAGCCAATTTACTACAAACTGGGTGTAAGGCTCACACTACTCTCATGCAAACCTGCGCGCTTGTATACGTGCACATCCGCATGCACAAAATGCCTTCAATCGCTTTGACCTTTCCTTATCTTGCCAAGATCTCAAGTAAGCACATACACGGAGTGATAGCTATCCCCAGATTGGGTTCAGCGGACTTAAGTGTGGCTGTCAAAGTACTGGCATTTGCTTCGTTCATTACAGAGCGGTGCTGGCTGGTCCAGAGAGGGGATGAAGGGGAAAAGCAAAAGAGGGAGAAAGAAAGGGTGTCCAGAGTTTACTACACCTACGTGAAATCTCACCTTTTCGCTTCTCTTTCTTTTTTTTGTTAGACTTGAGGAGACTGGAAGTGCTGTATCTCAAAGAAGGTGAAGAATGATGGGTATTTTTTCTTAATTTACAGTTAATGTCTTACTTTAGGCCTTGCACCCATTAACATCCTCTCTAAGCTTATATATTAGAATCTGTGCTGCAGCCACTTCACAAACTCTTTTAACTTGCCAACAAACTTACACAATCAAGAACAACCAAACTTGGCACACAGGTACATCTGAAGCGTCCACAATGGAAGAATGTGGAGACTAGAAACCAGAGAAAGTGAATAACGTTTGAAAACTACAAGCAACTACAGGTGAGTGGGCTTTTCTCAATTTCCAACCAAGCAATTAAAAAGGGACATGAATAGGTAAACACATGCATGTAAATTTGTAACATGATGAAAGGTAAATTCAAAAATCTTCTTTTATGGGCATATATATTAAAATAAATTCAGTACATTTAATAGGACTGCACACTGTCTGGTTGATCGCAGTGCACTCTTGTTTTAGACAATGGGCAGCTGAAGTGGTTCATTAATCATACAAAGATGGAAATACATTTTGCTGCATGAGAACATACAATCACAACCACATTTGTCTCTTTATTTATGTAAGCAACATCAATATTTTCCATTCACTCCAATTTCTTTTAATCAATGTAATTAAATATATCAGTTTTCCAACAGCACAAACAGACCGGACAATACTGTAACATGGGCATGTACTAGTAATAAAAAAAATACAATCGATAATAAACCTGAGTTTGGGGGAAAAACTCATGGACCAAATGTTGTATAACTTTCCACTAGAAAGAATTATATGTGCAGTTAAGGAGAAAGGAAAAAACGTGAAAAGGTCGGAGACCAATTTGGAATTTTTGGTCTAAAAGATTTTGTAAACTGTGCAGTGTTTGGTTTGTTATATCGTTTGAATTTATAAATACAAAATGTATCTGACTTTGAAGATTTGGTTTGCCATGCTTGTCCCTTATCTAAAAAAATGACGTTTTTTATTTATACATGGATATGTGATGCATGTGTAAATAAGAACAGCAGTTTAGTATTCATTTTCTTTTGCCGCAGTTCTTTTCTTTTGCTTTGTTTTACAGTTCATGTTAAATATATAAAAACGTATTGGTCTTACAACACAGACATAACTGAACCGAGTACTTTGTTTGACCTTAGTAGGTCAGTCTACTATCACACACACCACAGTAGACCTTTGTTTATTTCTCAGCTATGACCTTAAACAAAGCATCTATCCGTCACAACAACCGTGTCCATTCATACGCATTAGAAAAGCAGCAAATAGCTGGAACCAATCGTGACTGGGGCTAATCCGATTGCCTGGCACAATGGGCACTCGGTACAGACCAGATCAGTGAGCAGCCAATGGGAAAATAACATTCACAGGGAGCGACGCATTACAATTATGTAGACGCAAATTGGTCTCGGAAATGAAAAGCTTTAAAATTAACTGGTTTAAATGAGAGTCACACACACAAACTACATGGGCACTTTAACACAAACTCCTGTGTACAAGCTGCACGCAACGTCAGATCAAATCCAATTTCATGAAACTGCACTCGGGCTTCAACACATGCTCACGTCACACCCACACAAAAGCGCATAGCCAGCCACTCTGGGCATAAGGACAGATAAGAGAGCACGAGGGGTCAGGAGTTCAAGGAAAAGATGCCGTGAGAAACTTCCTGACTCATCTGTCAATTATTTAAATCAATTACAATAACGCACTCGGGCAAAAAACATAAAAACAAAAAAGATCAGTGTTATAATTTTAATGTGAAGCCACCTCTTGCTTTTATGAATCAAATAGTAAATTTACAAAAAAAAAGGAATTATTAAATTAATAAGTTTAATACTAATCCTCACACTGATTCAATCAGATGGTTCTGACAAGACATGTTTCATTAGTCAAAATTACTGCTGAAAGACTCAGGATCTATGGGGATCCCACCATAGTCACATCAGACTTCAAGAACAGAGAAGAAACAATTTAATTTCAGAAGAACTTAAGACTAAGAATGTAAGTAATTCAAAGATTACTAAGGAACTATGAATACCATGAGCAGCCTGTTACCACAGGAAGACCCAAGCAATATCAATCCTGATCCACTCAATAAAAACAGGCCTTTGGACAGTAGAAATAATGAATATTTGCTAGTGCAGCTGCACGAGAACACCAGGGGCTACAAGCTGAGGTCATAGCTCTAATTCCTCGAAGCAGATTTAACACAAACACACATTTCTATGTACTGGAAACATGACTTCTTTGAGGATCAATGATGCCTTTTTTATATTTACTTCTTGAGGGTGCAAGAAGTCCTAAATTTCACACTTTTAGGTTCAACAGCCTTTTATTGAAAATAAACCATGTAACATTTTTAATGAAATTTGAAATCGTAGCTTAACTACCCGTAGATGCGACCTAAAATGAAACGTATGCTGCAAGCTGGGTTAGGTAATCAACAAAAAGGAACAAGCCTGAATAAACACACAGGCAGAAATGCAGGCAGGTGTTACCATCTACCCTCTTTCCCCCCTTTCTATAGACACACAAGCTTTGTGGCAGTCTGCAAAGGAAGGGTCTCCTGAGGCCAAGGTCACCTCCCCGCAGACCAACACAGCTCTGCTCTGGTTCCCAGATGTTCATATGCGTGCACACACAAACACACAAAGAGACCTCCTGAGCATGCTCTTGGAAGCTGAAAACAAACAAACCTAAATGGACCGACATATAGCACTGCTGCGGGCGCTAACCAGTCACACTGTGACTATTTGTTTATGTGTACACAGACTACTTGACCTGCATATAGGAACTGCTGCATGTTTATTTGTTTGCCTGCTTAATTGCCGAGTCCTTATCTCTTTAACTACCATATCTGTCTTGCACATTTTACAGCAGTTGCACGTTTGTTTGTCGAGACCTTGTATGTGCGAGCAAACATGACCAAGATAAATTCCATTAAGTATACTTGCAGGCACATGTGTATGTGTGTGTGTGTGTGTGTGAGTAGATGTCTCCCAGCACACATATGTGTGCACTTGTTGAATAAATGATCTATTCCTGGGTCTGTCAAGGAAATGGGGGTGGGTGGAGTAGGGGTGGGGGGGTTGAAGCAGGCCATTTGGATGCTGATCGGTACAGACGTGTGTATGTGCATGGTTGTTGCTGATGGAGGGTGGGGGCAGTGGAATCCACACCAGACCATCTATTATAATGACAGGAAGCAGGAAGTACAACCCCTTCACAGTCACATGGCTGCCAGCTGTCTTGGCAACAAGAAGAAGGAAGATAGAGAAGATGATAGGGATTGTGTGCATGTGTGCCAGGCTGTGTGTGTGTGTGTGTGTGTGTGTGTGTGTGTGTGTGTGTGTGTGTGTGTGTGTGTACCAGGTATTACTCACAATGTAGGGGACTTAAATCTGTTTTCCTTATGAGAAATCAAGTCCTCATATAAATCCCTACATTTTAAGATGACGACATGTAGTGGTTAACCTTATCTCCAGGATATTATAGTAAGACGCTGTACTATCCTCTAAAGTTGTGGCTACACAAGTATTTGTGTGCATTTGTAATGTCCTAATGGAAAATCTTCATTTTTCAAACACAAAACCTAAGTGAAATTATGCAAAAACTCAAAGTGTCCTCAACCCTAATCTCAATTCAATTCCTTCTCCATTAGAATGAACTCAAATCTATAAGCCGTTCGCTTGCACCCATCGATGTTCCACAAAATCCACTGCACTAATAAAGCTAAATTTTAACCACATGTATCTGTTTAGTAGCTGCAACTCAGCACGTCAGCTCCCACTTACATGTATACATTTTCACAGGTATCCACACATACCTTCACGTTCTTCAAATGTAGAACTCACACCCATTAAAACACAGATGCACAAAAACACACTTTTTCACCAATTTCCTCCACGCTAAAGCACGCTGGACTTACAGCTTTCCTGATCAGGAATATTAAACTTTAATGAATATATCTAAGAAGCACGTATTATTTAAACTGTATCATGCTTTCACAGATATGCATTTTTATGCCATATAATATACACACTGCAATTGCCCCTCATTTATCAAGTAATCTTGGGTGAATTACATCAGCCTGTTTCTACGTATAACCAGAAGTCCAAAGCATGATCTGTCTTCTCCCTTTGTAAGATCTATAAGCGCCATGCTTGGCAGGCTTAGACCTGGGTAACTAAATCATTGTCACATTCAAACATAAAAACAGCAATCACTGTATTTCTTCTTTAGCATCCAAAAAGGCTCTAAAAATGCTCACTCGTGCACACGCACACATACAAACACATAAATATTCACCTTCAGACAGGGTGCAGGTTGGTGTCTGAGTCTCCTTGCTGTAAGAGACGACCTCTTTGGGTAGGAAGTCTACTTGTGTGATCTTAGAGGCCCCCAGTCTTTGCATCCTGCGCCTGGATGGCAGAGAAGACGTTCTCATTAGCTCCTGATCTACTGTGAATAAATCCAAGCTGTCGATCAAACAGGGCATCATTTTTCATTTCAAACGCCAAAGTTTCAAGTAACAAATGACATTAAACCATTAAATATTTTATTACTTAAAGTCGAGAGGTTTTTCAGTGTGACATGCGGTGCCAAATAGGATGTTTTGCAGGTGATTTTTATAAAATGTTTTAATAGTGAACAAGAGGAGAGGAGAAAGCTGTACCCGAGCTCAGAATCAGCCTGCAGCTGCAGCACAGAGGGGTCTGTGTCCCACTGCAGTGTCCTGATGTCACCAACAGGGGGAGGGGGAGGGCAAGAGAGGACATGCATGTTTACAAACAAACACCTTATAACAAATACAAAAACACTAAAACACACGTGTCGTGCACAAACAGACATTAGCACATGAATGTGCGCACACTCTTATGCACTGACACCACTTATTTATAATAGCCTAACACAGGAACTCCCATTGATTTTCATGCAAAAATGGCACTGGAAAAAGTTAAACAGATAAAGGAGGTGAGGCAGATATATTATATTTCATTAAACATCAATGTGCTCTGTTATTTTAAAGATCTCTGCTTACAAGTTGTTGTGGCAGAAAAAGATGGAAAAGGAAAAGCTATTTGATGTCCTAGTGACTGCAGAAATATTTCTATGTATACTACATCCAGCTAAAACAAGATCTATGACCCATGACACTAATCCAGTGTCCAGTGACATATACAACTGTAGCACGACTGACTAGAAGCCAGACCACATCCTACAAAGCAGGATGTGGTCTCATCCAGGTAACTTCAGGTTTAATTCTGGGTGTTCAGTACTGCAAACATGGTTAACTTCTTCCTGGGGTAAATCGCTGCTGCAAATCTAACCTGCTCCAGAGTTGGTTATGGTCTAAATTAGAGATCAACAGCTATGAAATCACCGCCCACTGACCAATCAGCTCTCAAGGAAACATCTGAAGTCATCAGAGATCAACAGAGATTCTTAGACACAATTTTATTCCTTTATTTTTTTTTCATGTTGGCTGCAAACAATTTTAACAATGTTATTGTTCTGTAAGCATTATGATCCTAAATCAGGGAATCTATTTTTACTTACTGACCTATCAAATTTACAGGTAGCCTACGTTTGAATTCTGTTTTTAGATTTATTCTTTACTGTTAAACATCACTGAGGTTACAGCTGAAAAAAACCTGTCTTTTAAACATTTAATGGAATATTTGATTGTAAAAAATAAATCCTTTCAAGTCTTAATTGTAGAGTCTGCATTTTTGATGGCTTTTGTCAGGAATAGAAATATTGTCCTGCTATTAGTTGCTGCTATTTTTATAATCATCATTAACATTTCAGTATTAATAGTGAGGTTGCATTTAGATGCATTCAGATGTTCAGATATATGGTTATAGCCTTTATTACAGGTCCAAAGAAGAACCATTTTAAATGGTTCTGTTGAATCTATAATTTAAATGTTATTAATGCTTTTATGATCTCTGTGTAGAGGGCAGAGACAGGACAATACTCTCTGTGCCAAAATGAGACAGGAAACAAAAGCGCGTCTGCAGAGCATGTTTTGCAGAAGTGAAACTGAAGCCAGAAGTTTAAGTGCAAGGGTGTTTAGTATGCATTTATTGCGGATTAAGCCTTAAGCAGTTGTGGTAGATTGAAACAGTTGTTTATATATTTCACATATAAGTCAAGATCATTACACACAGGATGGCCTTAGCCTGGTTGGTTGCTTAAGTTGAGGTCAACTAAGGTTCAGAAAGCAGATGCAAACTCTGCACGTACACACAGACAAATAGTGAGAGGTCATGACACGTACGTAGCATACACTGCAGACACATACACACAGAAATGCAGAAGTGTGCCGACGTACTTAGAGGAAGTGCACCAGACGAGCGACAGCGAAGAGGGGAAGCACCGACCCGAAGACAATGTTTTTAGAGCAATGTTAAGGTCAGGGAACATTTTGTGGTTTGGATTGACGTAAGCTGTACTATTGTCTATTTTTGTAAAGAGGGGCTTTGTTATTGTACCCATATAAAACCTTGTCTCATGATTGTAAGTGCAGTTCGACACTGATTGGGTTGTTGAACTCACACAGCATGTGTTCATTAAATGCCGTCTAAATTGCACTGCGCCTGGATCTGTGGTTTTATGGATTCTTCTCTCAACATTGAACCCTAACATTTGGGGCTCGTTCGGTGAG